>NC_141025.1:35397500-35507500 GCF_052040795.2 Danio rerio | reverse complement strand
ACACACATACATGCGCACACACAGTCTGGCGCAGTCAGCCAGCTAAACTCTTGGCTTGGATGCTTGGCTTTGGTATCTTGTCACCCCTCTGTTGACATGGCAGCCTCAGTGGTGTCAAAAGCCTAAAGCTGTGCCCAGCTAGATGAGCTATTCAAGTGAAGAAACACACACACGCGCACACACATTATCTATGCAACTCCTTCCAATACTCAAGACAGACTTTAATCAGGGAAGCGTTCCTCCTTCCCATTGAATTTCTTCTCTGCTGAGGCCGGTCATGTGTGAAAAAAGCATTAAAGATCCAAATAAAGTGTGCGGCGTGATTTAGAAAGTGACGTTTATGAAAAGGATGATCTAAAAAGTCCTTGGGTGCCGTCGCAGTAGTCGGGGTGGCTGTGTAGTCTAAAGCAAAAGCACATGAACGAGGAGACGTGAGCAAATGAGAAAACTGAGGGAGGGAAGGAGAGCAAATGAGATCGTTAACCGCATCGAGGGAGCAATAGATCTCTGTGCATTTTAGCAGAGCGGTCAGAACGGCACAAACAAGCCCTGCATTGAAGCGATAAGAGAAACGACACCAAGTGCTGCAAAGAGCTGCAAAAAAGGGCAACTCTGCAGCTCTGCAGCCAGTTGATGGTGTGAAAACAAAGATGGATGAGAGTAAACATGCATATTAGGACCTTGTGGATACATAAGAAATAAGAGTGTAACAGTATTCGCAGTTTTGAAGTCACAGTTCAGTGAGATTTTGGTACAGCAGGGGGAAAACTGAATATACAATTGCATGTTATTTTATTATGCAGCAGTTTACAATAGAAATTGTGGTTGCTCATTTTATATGTACGTGGCACTGGGATATACAGTTGAAGTCAGAATTATGAGCCCCCCTGTTTAATTTTTTTCCCCAAATACTCTTTAACGGAGAGAAGATATTTTTAACAGATTTCTAAACATAGTAGGTCTAAAAACTAATTTCTAATAACTGATTTATTTTATCTTTGCCATGATGACAGTAAATAATATGTTACTAGATATTTTTCAAGACACTTCTATACAGCTTAAAGTGACATTTAAAGGCTTAACTAGGTTAATTAGGTTAACTATTCAGGTTAGGGTAATTAGGCAAGTTATTGTATAACAATGGTTTGTTTTGTAGACTATCGAAAAAATTATAGCTTAAAGGGGCTAATCATTTTGTGGGTTTAAAATGGTTAAAAAAAATAAAAACTGTATTTATTCTAGCTGAAATAAAAAAAAAAATAGGACTTTCTCCAGAAGAAAAAATATTATCAGACACACTGTGAAAATTTCCTTGCTCTTTTAAACATCATTTGTGAAACATTTAAAAAAGAAAAAATAAATTCAAAAGGGGGCTAATAATTCTGACTTATATGGTAACTACATTGGTTCAGGGCTATAGGTTTTCTGATATACACTTAACCCAAATAGTTCACTATACTAGAAAAAGAAAATAATGGACACTTGTTGCCTTAAACCACTCAAAGTTTGAATCTGTAACCCTTTAGGTCAAGTCATAATTCATGCTATTAACTACTGGTTTACTACCTGCCTATTATTATAAAGATATTGGAGGGCATCTATGATGAAAAGCATCTTTTGGACAGAACTGTGTGTAGATATAGCATGTCCACAGTCATACTGGGGTGATATAAAGACAATAAGTCTCTTTTTTTTTAATTCCTGAAGTTTAAATAAGATCCAAATTCCTCCCATTGTGAGGCCCAATGCAACGTGACGTAGGAGTGTGGTTTAACCACCCACCAAATAGATTACCAGCTGCGTATTAACATGTCTCTGTAATAACATACATAATCATATCAACAAGAAAGGATGTGCACATAGCAACCGAGATTAAAAGTTCTGTTTAGCTCGCTGTAATCATTAATCATCATCAAATGTGATCAAGAATGAGTTTTTAAAACTTAAAACATTTACAAAACAGTGCATGTTTGTAATGAATTACAGAGATTTTGCCGTCTTCACTTTATCACCACAGATGTATGTCAGTACAATTATAAAAAAAGATGCTTTTATCCCAGTTTGTGGATGTTAGATCAGGTTTATTTTGTAAAGGAACATAACAGATGTCCATGGATATTAACGTGTGTTCTATCATTATCCATGCAAAAACAGTGCAAAGTTAAACGTGTGCGCAGTGTTTGTGTGTGTCCACTGTGTGTGTGAACTTTGTAAAAGATATTGTTTTGACTCATCGTTGCAGAAAGGCTTGAATTAACACCACAATAAATACAACAAATAATCATTGGGAAAGTTCTAACTGTAGTATAGTCAGAAACATGTTTTGTTGTGCTGGTTAAAAGTCTCTTCACATTCCAATATTAATGATTAAAGTAAATAATCAAAATGTATTAATATGTATTTTATATCTTGGGTAAGGCATAAAACTAAAAAAAGTTCATCCAATTAAACAGAGTTGGGCAGACATCTCCCATAATTCCGATAAGTAGGTCAAACTGTCTGCCAGCAAATGCAGATTTGAACAACTGTGAAGCCGTTTGTACGCAGCTCCACCGACCGCTGTTTGTGCATAGATGTGCTGGGCGGTCACGAGAGAGAGAGCACGTGCGCATGTGCGCAATTGGCAAAAACATGCTGAATCAAACTTTTTGAAAACCTGAATCAATAATGGAGTTACAATTGCACGCTGGAGAAAGGACGACACCATGGCTGAAGGATTTCTCTTAGACAGGTAATGTTTTATTTTAGAACTATTTTAGCTTCATGCAAAGCTGATGTAACATTAGATGTTGTTGTTACAAATGGGTTATATCTTTACAGAAGTGTTGTTCAGCCACTAAAATCTTACGAATAGATTGATAAGACTATTTTCAGTTTCATAAGGGACCTTTTACAGCATCGATATTGTAGATTTTATTTAGTTTAACAATAAAACACAAGTAAATACCGCTATTCCGCCTAGTCTCTTCCTTTATTGTTTACCATGCAACTTCACATATTCGCTCTGAAATAGCATGTCAGTTTGGATTAGTAGTTGGATTCCTGCACACCGCCGGACAAGAACTAGTCGCTTTTAACACATAAGAGAGGGTTCTTTTGCTGTCATCTTTAAGGTGCGAGTGCTCCTTTCTCAGGAGGCGTGGCTCTGGACGGCAGGGGAGGGACTGTGATTTAGAGATTTACACTAAGCTGTTAGCATTGTGGAGGATCACCTACTGTACCTTTAATAAACTAGGGTTGTTTAGTTTCATCTTGCCTAAAAACTGAAGAGGTTTCAATTAAATCTTATAGTAAATTTGTAACTATTTGGGTTAAGAATGTAACTTGTTATTATCCAGTTTATGTAATGACTAAGATAAGTACATAATTTGTGCATTCTAAACAATTTTTATGATGCTTTGCACAATTTATCAGAGAACCTTATCTTAAATGGTAAAAAAAAAAACCAATTGATTAGTGAAGTGTTTATCAAAAGAAAGAGCCATTGAATATTAAAATTGAAAGAACAAATACCTTTCAGCACACCATAAATAACCCCAAAAACTGTAATCAAATCTTTTCACAGCAAAATTGCTGTTGTGGATTGAACTAAATTGTTCTTTAGGAAGTACGAGAAAATAATCTGGAGGAATAAAATACTCATGCCTGTGATATTAATGTTGTGTTAAATACAAAGCCTAATGTTATATTCATGACAGATAAAAAAGCACAAAGCCAAACATATCTCTCCATTTCACCATGTACATGTAAACATATTGTTTTTAACAAAGCCTTATTATTTAAAATCATTTATTTTCAGTTCATTTTTAAAGGATGCTCTCCAAACTTGAAGTGTAACCCATAAATCCCATGAACAAACAGTCACAGGTGGAAAACTGAAAACATGAACCACAAAAGCATACCATTATAGGCCAAATAAAAAGCATTAGCGTTCTCCGTATGCACCACAAAAAGCACCTTTATAGATTTTAGGAGTATTTGATCCAAAGACATTGTTTTTTGTATATTTGTGAATGTGCCGTCGGTAATCTATCAGAAAACGTGTGAGACATGAAGATGTGATGTTAACAGGATTTCTCCCAGTGTGCGCAGCCAAGTTGTTCTGGCTAAGTGTCTCCCCGTGGCGCTAAACTGCTGTGTAGACAAGAGCAAATCCCCTCAGTCTGTCCACTAGACTCAAGGGACCTGGAGTAAAACTAGCCTCTGGACTGGCCTGAACAGCTACTTTATCTTCAGAGGATGCTCTATGAGATTCTATTTATGGCCAAGCATGCTAATTCTAGTGCACTGTTTGTCATCTGCTAGCTTATTTGCATTAAAAAGAAAGCTTATAATAAATTAAACTACCTCACACAATCCAACCAAGCTACACTGTAAAAAATATGCGTATATTAGCAGTTTTCTGTATTGTGTGATTCACGTTTTTATTTATTTATTTTTGTCTGCTTATTTTTGATTTTGAAATGCATTATGGGACCTTGATCTTTCTTCCAACAACTTTTAACCTTGAAAGGTTTGACTTTGGTTGACATTTTTAATAGTTTAAATTGATATATTGTCTGGTTTATTGCTGTACATATGGTAATAAGTTGTCAGTCCATTTTCTGTTATTTTACAAACTTATTTCTCTCTATATTATGTCTTATATATTATATTATTTCAAACTACTAAAACTCACTTTGTTAAATAGGACTTTCAATGTCAAAAATCAACAGATCAGAGATCAAGGTCCCACAATGCAACTCACAACCATGGCAAACACTTGTGAAACACAAAATACAGAAAAAGTGCTTAATTTGAGCCGGATCTTGCCAGATGCTTTTCTGAGAAGTGTCAGATATTCGTGTTTTGCATGCAGTGAGCAGCAAAAATAAATTATGGCATAGTGGCCTACCTAAATAATATTTGTACTTTCAAAATGCCACAGGCAGTCAAGCATATTTTTTTTAAACCACGAGTAAGTCTGATAATGAGCCTAATCAAGAGAAGTAGATCCCCTGGATCAGGATAGTGCAAGACAGAAGCAAAATGATCTCAATTCAGCCAGAAAACATGAGGGAAGAGGTAACTGTGGGCTCTTCTTGAAGACTAGACAGTGTGAGTCTTTTTTATATGGCACATAATAGTAAAGTGAACTGAATGTCAGTGGTGTTACCAAAATAAAAAGTGATGTGTCATACAGTTTATATTTGTAGCTACATGTTTGTTTGCTTCAACCGATACAACTGCCTCGTAATGTCATGTTCTGACAAAACTGAAACTGTGTGGCGGACGTCGGTCACGGTAACTTTAATACCCTGGTTTTGTTCTGGAAATTATCCTTTAACAAATTAAACACTGACAGAAACAGTTAATGAACAGATATTTTTACAGTTTATAGTACAATCAAAAATGAATCATGATGAAGTTTATCATTAACTGTAACCTTTTGATTTTAAGTTGTCAGTTTTTTTTTAAATGTTTGTTTTCAGATTCCTTAGAATCCATCTAAATCTGTTAAAATTAAATACTATAAGATTTAAATTGTTAAAAGATATGGATATAGTATAAATATATCTAGCTTTAGACTAGGGATGCCCCAATCCTGATACTTGGATCGGATATTGGTTCGATACTGCATATTTTTGCTGGATCGGGTATCGGCCAGCTGGTACTGATCCAAATTCGATCTTGTGCATGCCCTACATTCTGTTTAATTTATAAGCCAGCAAAAGCCCTGAAGGTAGCCTATTATAAGGGCCTAGAATGTTTTCATGTAAGCCTACTGTATCCCAAATGTTCTGAAGCCATTCTAAAGCTTAATATAAAGTATAGATGAATATTCAAGTGGGTAAATTCATGTTCAATTACGCACTTTCCTCCGCTGTGCCTGTTAGTCATTCTCCATTCATTCACAAATCATACTGCGCGTCGGGTTCATGACAACTCGAAAGTCTCTCCAAGACTATTTGTTCCTACAATGGAGAAATGGATTTAGTTTAGCATTAAATGGGTTCATTTTGACCTGCAGCATAGAGTTCATTGCTGTTTCTAAATCATGTTGTGCTGTGTCTGTTAGATCAGCAGATCCGATTCGCAACACTGGAGTAGAGGATTATTACCTGCTCTTCACACACAAAGTAGGCCCACCTGAACTTTAAATGAGAAAAGGCTCAATAATATATTGGACAGATCCTCAATGCACTGATTTTCGTCCCTTTGTGCTGCTAAGTTTTGAAGGTGTCCACAGATAGCAGAGGGCTGTGTGTTGTGTCTCAGTGATGCATAAAGCGATTCATTTATGCACCGGCTGCGCAGACACAAAATTATTCTGTAATATTAAAAGTTCCTTCATCCTTCCGACAGAGTTTATTCTTCTAAGGGTAATACTTTCAGTGTCGCAAATAATTTGTAAAGCCTGGCTCATTGTGGTCAAAGAAGTTGATTAAATTAGGCTAATAAAAATGAAACTGGTGGGCGCAATATGGATTGTCATTAACAAAAAATGATTTTGCCTTATATAGGCTACTCTGAAACTATGAACATTTCACTGTAATTTTATTTCTAGCAATATTTTATTTAACAAACCAGTTTGTGTTTTGATTAGGGTCAATAGTGGTAGCCTATAACAGATAAAAAAAAAATCGTATTATTAAAAAAGGAAACATAAGCTGGGGCATAACAGATCAATGTCATAACGAATGCTCATATAATGTAGCATAGTTTACAGCAAGCCTCATGTGTTTAGTTAGATTGTGTCATCTGACATACAGTAGACCTATAGATCTATTTTTACTAAAGAAGAAGGTTCTATCTGACATTTTTTTCAAAATTGAATTATTGACAGATTATTATTAAATGACAACTTATTTACATTATGGGATTTTTTTAAATAAGTTGTTTACATTTTAAGACTTTTTATTTAAAAAACAAATGTTGCACACATACTGTTTGCTATGGAATGCAAAAACTTTAAAGCTCATTATCTCAAAATCATTCAGAATGTAGATAGAACCTTATAATTCCAATATATATTATATATAATATATGTAATTTGAGTTTTTTTTTTACCAGAACTATGAAAACTGTATTATGCTTTAAAATAAGGCACAGTATCGGGCTTGGATCTGTGTCAGTTGATACTCTGAATTTTGGTATTGAGATTGAATCGGTTTAAAAAAAGGTATTGGTGCATCCCTACTGTAGACAAAGCCAGATCCAATTAGTTAAATTCTATCAGATTGGTTTCCCTATTATTCAGGGACAAAATTGACACAGCTCCACACTCATAACAAAAGATGAATTGTTAAGAAGCATTTAAATGTCATTGGATATTGATGTTATTACATAAATCTTGTTCTTATTGGTCTAATTTATGTATAACTAACAAATATCTATTACAAAAATTAGTTCAATTATGTTAAAAGCATTAGGCTAGGTTAGGTTAGGTTAGGTTACTTTATTTATACCCAACGGTAGATTTGGTTAGCAGTAAAGAGTCCTCAGTTCATAAAAAATCACATAGTGAAAACAATAAATGGACATAAAGATACAAAACAAAGACATACAAAACACTCTCTTCAAAAACTAAATAAAATGAATAGGTGAACAAATAATCTATTCAAATCCCCCCCTCAAATAAATAAGTTATTATTAGTGTTAAAATTTTTATATACAATCAAAATACATAAATCTTATTTATTATCCCTAAATATTTATTAAATGTAGGTTTGAACAATTTACACAAATTATGTGTATTAATTTTACAAAGCAGTTTTTTGTCTGATATAATTTTTTAAAAGCATATACTTTTTAACACCTTGACCATTGCGACAGAGATTGTAAATCCGGTAACCAGTGAAAGGTAGTTTTAAAGCAGGCAACTGAGAAGTGTGCTTTCCTACCAGGTGCTTTGTAGAAGCCGTTCTCCTCTCGGTAGGGCAACAGATAGACTTCTCCCTCCTTCCAGATCAGAGATTGTTCATGGGCTCTGGAGAAAACACCCTTCCAGCCATCTGGATCTAAACACAGTAAACACACAAGTCTCAGATCATTAGTGAATACAGCTTTCACTTCGCGTTCTTTCATTTATTCAATACAAATTGTTCATTACAAGTTAACTGTTCAGTAAACCTTCTGTTTCTCCACCTAGGTGAATATTTTTAGGTGAATATAATATATATATATATATATATATATATATATATATATATATATATATATATATATATATAAATTATTTAGCATCATTCATTTAAATCCAGAATTTGTCAAAAAACTAAACTTTTGTTAAAAATGACTGTCAATGTGATGCCTGTTTTTTGGACTCCCTGTAAAGTGCTTAGAAATGTGCAGTTTTTATTTGATGTTTGACAAAATTTCAACTGAAAAATGAAGAGAGGGTGAGGCATAGAATAGCTCCTGTCCTTTAAAAAGCCTTTTGTTTTTATCACAGCTCTGCCAGTGAGATTTGTTAAGCTCAAGTGCATCAAATAGTTTTAAGGGACTTTTAATAAACTGTAAAACACTTGTTAATTGTTAAAATTACTAGTCAGAAATTACCTAAAATTAACCACCAGTTATTTAAAACAATTATTTCAATATAAATGTGTTAATTGAGGGAAAAAAGAAATGTGTGACTGCAACAGGGGGTGAGAGCTTTGTGAACATTGCTATTATTCAGTATGTAAATCGTGGCAAACCAGCATTAATATTGGAGCAATTACCTTCTAGAAAGTCTGAAGTAATATAAATTGGCGTGTACTGATTGGAGGAGGAACAGGCGAGGGAGTGACCAAAGCAAAAGCATTTATTACAGCCGTCTGGATTCTCCAGCTGGAGGTTGAAGGATCCTGGCTTACACCTATAATAAACAAAGGACAAAAAAAACAACATTAAATTACTTTAACATTACATCATTTGGCAGAGTTAGGAGACGATATGAGTAACAAAATTGTAAATAACTAGTTGGTCTTATGTATATGTATTTTTATTTTTCTATTTATTTACTTCCTGTTAATACATTATATTATATTATATTATATTATATTATATTATATTATATTATATTATATTATATTATATTATATTATATTATATTATATTATATTATATTATATTCATTCATTTATTTTCTTGTCGGCTTAGTCCCTTTATTACTCCAGGGTCTCCACAGCGGAAAGAACAACCAACTTATCCAGCAAGTTTTTACGCAGTGGATGCCCTTCCAGCCGCAACCCATCTATGGGAAACATCTATACACGCATATACACACACACACATACACTACGGACAATTTAGCCTACTCCATTCACCTGTACCGCTTGTCTTTAGACTGTGGGAGAAACCGGAGCACCCGGAGGAAACCCACGCGAAGGCAGGGAGAACATGCAAACTCCACACAAAAATGCCAACTGAGCCGAGGTTCTAACCAGCAACCCAGCGACCTTCTTGCTGTGAGGCGACAGCACTACCTACTGCGCCACTGCCTCGCCCAATATTATATTATATTATATTATATTATATTATATTATATTATTTTATATTATATTATATTATATTATTGAAGTCAGAATTATTAATCCCCTGAATTATTAGCGCCCTGTTTATTTTTTTCCCCAATTTCTGTTTAACTGAGAGAAGATTTTTTTCAACACATTTCTAAACATAATAGTTTTAATAACTAATTTCTAATAACTGATTTATTTTATCCTTGCCATTTGACTAGATATTTGTAAGACACTTCTATAAAGCTTAAAGTAACATTTAGAGGCTTAACTAGGTAAATTAGGTTAACTATTCAGGTTAGGGTAAATATGCCAGTTATTGTATAACGATGGTTTGTTCTGTAGACTTAAAAAATATACAGCTTTAAGGGGCTAATAATATTGATTTTAAAAAAAATAAAAACTGCTTTTATTCTAGCCACAATAAAACAAATAAGACTTTCTCCAGAAGAAAAAAATATAATCAGACATACTGTGAAAATGTCCTTGCTCTGTTAAATATCATAAGGGAAATTTTTAAAAAAGAAAAACAAATTCAAAGGGGGTCTAATAATTCTGACTTCAACTGTATTATTATATCAAATCATTAGTTGTAGGATGAGATTATGTTTCTAATATTTGTAAATGTAAAATGTGACTACACCAAAGCAACAAAGCATTTATTTATTTTATCTCTGTCAATAATTCAATTTTGCATGTGGCACAACTTATTTTGTCGTGATACAAATTTCTACATAAAATATGTAAATGGTTGATTTATTAATTATTTGGACTTTTGCAGTTACAGATTCACTCTGTGCTAAATATAATAATGTATCGTATTATCATGTTATGGAAAAACAAAAACAAGAGCAGATTTGACACAGACAGAAAGAGACAGGAAGGTGAAGGTGCAGGAGATCACCTGTTGCAGGACTGTCCCTCCACATTCGCTTTGCAGTGGCAGCGTCCGTCTTCAGCTAAACACACTCCTACACTGCCCCTCTCATCACAGTCACACAACCTGATTGAAGACACACACATGCACAGATATTCACAGATGAGAGAGCCACAGCTGATGTGCCTGAATTGTGCCGGTCAGTTGGCTATAGCCTCGGGTCAAAGCTGCTCTATCTGGTGGAAACTTGTTTTTTTTTATCTTTCCATGATCTGCTACATGGCCTGAAACCCCAGTTTTACTTGGCTTGCCATTACCCATAATTCTCCTACCTGACAAGTAACCTCCCTCCTCTCTTTTTTCTGTTTTCATCTCTTTTCATTCAGGTTTTGCTCCAGTGAACCAACTAATTTGCACCCAAAAACACTGACCCACATGGGCCACATGCAAGTGTAGTGGTGTATAAAATTTTTGTTTGACGTTTGCCTCTCTCTTGTGTTTTCTTCTGAAATACGCCATTATTTGCGTCATTGAGTACGCATATGCATTTCCTCAGGTGCATAAATCTGTACGCAACTCAATACCGTATGTTATTTCTTTTCTTTTAATTTTTTTCTTTTCTTTTCTTTTCTTTTCTTTTCTTTTCTTTTCTTTTCTTTTCTTTTCTTTCTTTCTTTGTTTCTTTGGATCTTTCTTTCTTTAGAGTGTATCAAAGAGTGAAATTTAATACCTTTTAAGACCCTTTTAAAGACTTTTCCCATACATTTTAAGACCTTATGACCACTTTCCAACCAAAAACACTGGCACTGAGAACTTACAGTATATTTATAAATATAAAAAAATCCAAAACTAAAACATTATTTATATACTGTATACAAATCTATTGAACATAGCTAATGGAACTGCAGAAATAATGGTGTTGCCTTGGTTATTGCAGTAAACAAAGCAGCATGATGTAAAATCTAGTAGGATTTCGTTGATTTCATAAACTACACAGCATCCTGATATTCTCAGATTTAATTCAGGCAAACTTTCAATAGTATCTGGATGGAGCCTTTATGATGCAAGCTGAGATTGCATCACTCAGCGATGCAACGTCAGACACAATGCACTCAAATGGAGCGAGTGACGTCATAGTGATGGGTAGGGTTAGGGGTGGGGTTAGGTGAGTCCATTAAAAAGCATTGTATGCAGCCCAGATTGCACTGCACCAGGTCTGCATCCAGACCCCTCTCCAAACTTTAGCATACAACCATTCATTCAGGGGCTTAGTCCCTTTATTAATCTGGGGTCTCCACGGCGCAATGAATCGCCAACTTATCCAGCTTGTTTTTACGCAGTGGATTCCCTTCCAGCCGCAACCCATCTCTGGGAAACATCCACAAACACTCACTCACACACTCATACACTATGGACAATTTAGCCTACCCAATTCATCTGAACCGCATGTCTTTGCACTGTGGGGGAAACTGAAGCACCCAAAGGAAACCCACGCAAACGCAGGGAGAACATGCAAACTCCACACAGAAAGGCCAACTGAGCCGAGGATCTAACCAGCGACTCAGCGACCTTCTTGCTGTGAGGCAACAGCACTACCTACTGCAACACGGCTTCGCCGCCATACAACCATACATTGCATAATCAAAAATGATAAAAAAATGTAACACCTTGAAAAATAGCATTTAAGACTTTAATACTTTTTAAGAGCCTTAAATTTCTCTACATTGCTGTATCAACTTTTCATACTTTTTAAGACCCTGAGAAGAACCTGCTCTTTTTCTTTCTTTCTTTCTTTCTTTCTTTCTTTCTTTCTTTCTTTCTTTCTTTCTTTCTTTCTTTCTTTCTTTCTCTTACAAATGCAAAATGAGTCATAACAACATGAAAGTAACATGAAACATGAAGTGAAAGTAAAAATAGAGACATTTACATTTTTATTGTAACAAAATATTTGTATTACAGGTAAAATAATTGTCAAATAATCCTGAAAAAATAAAACATTTTTCGACTAAAATGTTTAGCAGCACTACTGAAAATAATAAGAAATGCCTAAGGTCCAAATCAACAAGGACACTGAAAGATAAAGAAGTGGTCCAGAGTGTACTTTTAAGGCTTGGTTGTGTTTACAGTATAAGACGCAAAGCAATGTCTGCTCATGCTTCATTTGTACAAAATATGCATTATTTTTTTCATGTATCTTACTTTGATTATATACAGCTACTCAGCTAATAAGAAAATGACTGTCATATTTTCTAGTTCCTCCGAAAGGCTTGTTCTCGAGAGGCTCTGATTGGCCAGCTAACATAATTTGCTGTGATTGGCGGATTGACTCCACGTCACCAGGAAAATCACCACACTCCTACAAGCATTCGTTTTTGTGCTGTGTAAACACTGTCAGTAAAAATAGCTTTTAACTGCAGCAGTTTGAGCCTGAATCAGACAGAAAATGAAAAGGACACAGTTGAACCTCATGCCTGCTCTCTAAAATAAAACCTGCAAGTGTCTTTCACATATGTTTGGAATAAGAATGTGTAAGTAATAAGAAACTATCACATGTTGTTTGCGAGTATGTTATTTGAGATGTTGAATGCAGGGAAATCGACGTTTGACAGATAAATATGATTTTGTAGCTTAATTAACAGCGGTGCCAAAGAGCAGGGAATGCTTTGTTCACATCCTTGTTTATGTTCTTGCTATTTTAACAAATAAAAATATGTATAGGTTGTGGCTCACAATACACAGCTTCGTCTATTATGGTTGAAGCTGCTCCTTCTTTGCGGAGTTTTCGGCCAAATCCAGCACTGAACTAGAAGAGATTCTGGAAGCTGTCCTTTGTCAAATGCTAGCTATATATTTCTTTAGAATTTTCTGGAACATAATTAAAATTAAACTGTAAGCACTTCTCTCTTTGTGTCGTGTCCTTTGGAAGCCCAGATACAGAAACAGAACAAGCTCTGTGGAAAGAGCAGTGCTTGGATTTTAGTTTTCTCTGCTATAGCAAAACAGCGCCTCTGGCCACTTCCTTTTGCTGCGCGGGGTGTATGTGCATGGTGAATGTGCATAACATGAAGAGTTTGTGATCTCACTAATCTGGATGTATTTTTTTGTAGTAGGAACTTTTAGGAACTTTGTCCGCTGTATGCTAAGCTAAATCTGTAAAATCTCCCTTTGCATTGAAAGATGAGCGTATTACATTCAGAGTTGTTTGTTTATACATCTACATTACACATGAAGTAAAGTTTAAAATATCGTAATTATTATTATTTTTTGTTTGTTTGTTGTTGTTGTGTATTATTAATCTGCTCAGAATGAGTCACAATTTCCCACTGTAGTAGTCAGATATTTCTGCATGCAAGAAGCAAATGTTTCTTTTTTTCTTCCTCATTTGATGAATTCTTGGGTGATACTCTTGCTCTCATTACCTGCATCCACCAGGGCCAAGAGAATGGAAGCCAGACTTGCAAATGTCACACTTCACACCAGACACACCTGGCCAGCAAACACACACTCCATCCGCATCACACTGCAAACTCACAGAGCCTGGAGACACACACATGAGGGAAGACGGCTTTTCACACACTTTCAAAGCCTTCAGGGTTTTTTTAATGAACGCATTGATCGTTTCAGTCGCATTAAAGAATCATTTCCTCCTCTAAAAATACAGCCAATAAAGGCAAAAAAATGTTATCTTATGCACACATTTTGTCACCTGAAGCTAAATCAGATATTTCAGATACAAGACGAACACAATTAGCATGTTATTAAACAGCTTCCAATACATTTAAAAGACTACTTTTTTTTTACTTTTTCAAAGAATTCTAGGAATTTAGATTCATTAATACTGCACTTTCTGAATGCTGATTAATATTTAAAAGAAAGAATATCCATATTTTGACTTTGTGTGTGTGACTTATTTTCTCCAATGTTCCTCAGAGCTGTATATTTGTATATAAAAAAGCACAGGTCAAAAGTGAAACCTAGAAAAGACAGTAACACAACATTTTTGCTTTTTAGAAACCTACAAGTTTATTTAAACAATGTAGGGCAGGGTTGCCCAATTTATTTTTCCAAGAGGCCACATTAGACTCTTAGAGGGCCAGACCAATACAGTTAATATGTATTTAATAAATAATCTGTGAAACTATATAATAAACATTCATTAAAACTCTAAAGATTAACAAAGGATCATTCATTCATTCATTCATTCATTCATTCATTTTCTTTTCAGCTTAGTCCCTTTATTAATCTAGGGTCGCCACAGCGGAATGAAATGAAACTTATTCAGCATATGTTTTTTTACAGAGGATGCCCTTCCAGCTGCAACTCATCATTGGGAAACATCCATACAGACTCATTTATATGCATACACTACAACCAATTTTAGCTTACCCAATTAATCTATAACACATATCTTTGGACTTGTGGGGGAAACCGGAGTACCAGAAAAAACCCACACAAACACAGGGAAAACATGCAAACTCCACACAGAAATGACAACTGACCCAGCTGGGGCTCAAACCAGCAACTTTCTTGCTGTGAGGCCATCGTGCTACCCACTGCGCCAACGTGATGCCCAACAAAGGATCAATTTTATATTAAAAAAATATATATTTTAAAGACCAGCATTACAATACCAACTTCATATAATTGCCACATGGTTAGGTTTGTTTGACTGCTTTATTTTAGTTAGTTTTCATTTATTCTTTGATTCATTTATTATTTCTTATGTCCAGCGAGAGAATTCTAGCCTGTGTTGGGCTGAACAAGTGCACTGAAGTCAGGTTGAATGTGAGGTGGATATGTGATCTGAGAATCATCATCACTGAGAGGATCTGGATTTGTTAAATTGTTAATCTGAGATAATTAGTCTACCTTTTTTTACTGCAAAGTGTGAAGCTGCCTGGTTGCTTCCTGTCACATGACTCGTGGTTCGCTTGCGGCACTCTGAAATGTTTAGATTTTTTTCAACTCGTGGGTCCTGAAACGCGAGCATGACATACCGCATGTGCATCTCTTCCTATTTCCCTGCGCATTACAAGGCCCTGTTTGTAGTCAAATTTAAATTAAATAAATACTTTGACCAAAGAAGTCCAGTGGCCCGAAAAATGTCCAGCTCTAATGTAGAGCATGCTATTTTAAACTAGAAATCACTAAACTTGATTAAGGTATTGTTATCGCAAATGAAAGACAAAGCAAATTCAAAACTTTTAGCTGTCTCTAATCACAGCTGTGCATCACAGCAAAATGTTCAGAAAATCTACATTAATATGTTTAAATAAAGAACAAAGATAACATTTCTAGGCAGGACAAAACTATTACTGTAAAAGTATATTTATGTGTATTATATTATTTGGGCAACACCTTGGCTCAGTTATTAGTACTCGCCTAAGAGCAAGAAGGTTGCTGGTTCGAGTCTCAGCTGGGCCAGTTGGCATTTCTGTGTGGATTTTGCATGTTCTCCCCTTGTTGGTGTGGGTTTTCTTTGGGTGCTCCAGTTTCCTCCACAGTCCAAAGACATGCGGTCCAGGTGAATTGAATAAACCAAATTGTCCGTAATGTATGTTTGTGAATGGGTGTGTATGGTTGTTTCCCAATACTGGGTGGCGGCTGAAAGGGCATCCGCTGTGTAAAACATATGCTGTATTAGTTAGCAGCACATTCTGCTGTGGCGACCTCTGAAATAGAAACTATGCTGAAGGAAAATGATTGAATGAATCAATATATTAATCTCCCTGTAAATTTTAGAATTTAAAAATGATAGTTTTAATAACTCATTTATTTTGTCATTGCCATGAAGAATAAATTTTTATTTTTTAGCAAGATACACCCCAAAGTTTATTTTAAAAGCCTTAAGTAGTTTAAGCAGGTTAAGTTTATGTAACTAGGCAAGTAATTGGACGACACTGGTATGTTCTATAACCGATCAAGAAAAAAAGAAAAACCTTCTTAAGGCATCTAATAATATTGACCTTAAAACTATTTAAACATTTTTAAAGGCTGTTTTAATCCAGCTACACCAAGACTTTCCAAAGGACAAACATATAGGCAGTATTAGTTGTGAAGTTTTAATTTCACTAAAGGGCAAATAATATATTTTATATATAGCCCCCCTTTGAATTTTTTTTCTTTTTTAAATATTTCCCAAATGATGTTTAACAGAGCAAGGACATTTTCACAGTATGTCTGATAATATTTTTTTCTTCTGGAGAAAGTCTTTTTGATTTATTTTGGCCTGAATAAAAGCAGTTTTTAATTTTTTAAAAACCATTTTAAGGTCAATATTATTAGCCACTTTAGGCTATATATTTTTTCAGTAGTCTACAGAACAAACCATTGTTTTACGCAACCCGGGCTCATTGTGGAAACGTAGCCCTGCGGACGTTTCAGCAGACCGCGAAATACGTCCCGGGAGGTATGTATTTAAGCAGTTTCTGTTTTCGCGGATCCGCGAAAGGTCGCTGTGCGCGCTTTTTCACATCTCGAACGCCTCTCGGGAGCGCGTGCCTTTCACGCTTGCGCTGTTCTCGCGTGAAAAGCCGCCGGAGGCCGCTGTGGAGCGTCCGTCCGTCCGACTGACTGGCTGAACGACTGAATGATCGACAGGCCGCCCTCCTCTTCCTCCTTCTCCTCCTTCCCTAAACCCAAGCGACGGTTTGCAAAAGGCGTCCAGAAAAAAAAAAAAATCAAAAGCCCTTGTCTTACCTGATTTCTGAAACCGCTCTTTCCCGGACTCGATCCCGGTCGTCCCCGTGGCCGGTTCCTCCTCCTCCGGGCCTCCGCTTCGCTGACGTAATGCTGCGAGCTAAGCGGACAAACTGGTTACAGCGGGAAAGCCCTCCAAACGGAGGTGAGCCGTCAGCTGGCGAGCGCGAAGAGGAGGAGCCGAGCGGCGTCACACCGCCTCGCAGCGTTCACTCGAGAAAAACTAAACGCGGCCATACGTACCTCCGGCCACGTAAATCGCAGGGCTACATTTCCAGAATGAGCTTGGGTTGGTTATATAATAACTTACCAAATTACCCAAACTTAACTAGTTAACCTAATTAACACCTAGCTAAGCCTTTAAATATCACTTTAAGCTGCATAGAAGTGTCTTGAAAAATATCTAGTCAAATGTTATGTACTGTCATCATGACAAAGAGAAAATAAATCAGTTATTAGAAATGAGTTATTAAAATTATTATGTTTACAGATGTGTTGGAACTATTTTCTCTTTGTTAAACAGAAATTTAGGGAAAACACAGAAAAAAACATTATATATATATATATATATATATATATATATATATATATATATATATATATATATATATATATATATATATATATATATATATATATATATATATATATATATATATAATGGTTGTGGTGCTACCAACTCAACAAATTGATTTCAAGTCCTAAAATAGTGCAAAATATTTCTACAGGTGTTACTTTTGCACTATTGGTTCCTTGAGTATGCATATATAACTCACCTAATGCATTGCAGTTACAGTTTTGGCAGGGCTGCAGTGCTGATGATCTGAAGTAGTTTTCTCTGCACTGCTCACAATGAGGACCAGCAGTGTTTTCCCTACAGCCGAGACAGCGCCCCCCTTGTCCCGTGCTGCGGTACTGCTCCACATCAAACACACATTCATCGGCAAGACCACTGCAGTTACACCCTGAGAAACACACAGATGAAGCAGAGGAGAAACAGAAAGAGCAACTGATGAGAAACAGCAATGGGCATTCATTTAAACTTTTAGGTCAAAAGCTTGTTCAGTTCCAATAGGCTTTAGATCACACGCACTACCTAATAAGCTCCCCTGCCACAGGCCGCTTCTCCTCAACATATCATCGAACCAGAACGCACAAAGTCAGCTTTTTTTATGCACCCGTCACCTAGGGGGGCATTGTGGGACATTATTCGTTTTATTACAGTTCCGTCAGCCTATTGACTCCGCAATAACCATCACATTATCACTCTCTAATGGGACACAGTTTCTTGAGCTTGCCGCTGAAGAAAGAATTTCACACTATTGCACTAGAAGATACGTACAAGAGAAAGGGAGGAGTGCTTATCAAAGACAATGTGCTTTTCAGAGTTAAGATACTTTTTAATAAAGACAAAAAACTGTGATTTTAATATTATTCCTGAATAGTAAAAAAAATAAAATACACACTTGGAAATGCACACACACAAACACACAGACAGTGCATCCAGAAAGTATTAATAGTGCTTCACTTTTCCCACATTTTTTATGTTACAGCCTTATTCCAAAATGGATTAAATTCTTTTTTTTTTTCAAAATTCTACGCACAATAACCCATAATGAAAATCACATGTACAGAAGTATTTACAGCCTTTGCTTAATACTTTGTTGATGCACCTTGGGCAGCAATTACAGCCTCAAGTCTTTTTGAATATGACGCCACAAGCTTGGTACACCTGTCTTTGGGAATTTTTGCCCATTCCTCTTTGCAGTACCTCTCAAGCTCTATCAGGTTGGATGGGAAGCGACGATGTACAGCCATTTTCAGATCTCTCCAGAGATGTTCAATAGGATTTAGGTTTGGGCTCTGGCTGGGTCACTTAATGACATTCACCGAGTTGTTGTGAAGCCACTCCATTGATATGTTGGCGTTGTGGTTTGGGTCAATGTCCTGCTGGAAGATGAAGTGTCACCCCTGTCTGAGGTCAAGAGCTCTCTGAAGCAGGTTTTCATTCAGGATGTCTCTGTACATTGCTGCTTTTATCTTTCCCTCTGTCCAAACTAGTCTTTCAGTTCCTGCTGCTAAAAAACATCCACTCACTCCTCATCATCATCATTCACTCCAAAGAGTTAAATTTTAGGCCCCGTTCACACTAGTGCGTTTTAGTTTTAAAACTGCATTTTAGAATGAAAACAATCTGTGTCCACACTATCGTTTTACCCAGCATTTCTGAACAGCTCTCCGTCAACACCAAAACATTAAAAACGCTCATCACGTGACCACACACATACTCTCTGGCATGCGTTGCAGCCTATCTAGCCAGATGAGAGCTGTGCTAGTCAGAGTTTTCCCCAAGGATCTACCGCTGGATCTAATCCCACCATATTTGCTAAACGTGATATTTAATTTATCTTGTTTTCTATATCCAACAACATATTGCCCGATTTTGGTTTTTTGAATCTATTACTTGTTCTGGGGTAACGTGTTTTGGCTGAGCGCAAAGATAAGCTAATAATTAATGTGACCACGTACATTCTGCATATTGACTGAGTGCTTGCCTTTATTTCCTATAATGTATAAACTTATTTTATGTTATACTTTTATAATGGCCTTTATTGATTATTAAAACTGATATTCAGCAAAAGAGAGGGTATGTTTCGTGTTTTCAATGAAAATGAAAGGAGGCAGTAATGTTATAGGCTTCATTTTGTTATGAATACACATACAGCAGGCCCGTGCAGAGACCGTCCAAAGGGCATGTGCAGGATAAATTTTTGTAAGAGCGGGGGTGAGGGGGTGTTGTTGTCGCACGCGTACGGAAGAGCGGTGTTGTCGCGCGCGTACTGAAGAGCGGTGTTTTCGTGCGCGTTCTGATCAGCTGTGTTGTCGTGCGCGTACTGTAAAGCGGGGGAGGGGGTGTTTTGCGCGCATACTCAAGAGTATGCCACATTCCGCCTACTGAAGGGCGGAACAGAGGGTGTGTCGCATCGCGGGGGCACTTTTGATCATTTTGGAAGGGCACTTTCTATCCAAGACTAAAAAGGGCATGTGCACTGCACAGGTTGAGCCCTAAGTGTGCACGTGCCTGACATACAGTGAAGATGACGCCCATTTATACAGCGCAACGCCTCAACATTTCTGCTGCCTGTTAAGTTGTTAATATCAAAATGAAAATTGCAGTTCCTTATATTATGTTTTCATTTTATTGTTAAGGTATAGTTAAATAACATATCCAGGATGATGTAAATAAGGTTATAAAGTACACTGTTCGCTTTGAAGATTTACCGACATGTCCTTGGGAGTCTGTTTTCCATATCAAACTTGAAAAGTCTGAACTTACAAGGAGAGGATGGAGGACTGAACTGTGTGGCTACTTAATATTGAGGAAAAGCCCAAATCGGAAAGGCGAATGTTGGCAGCCCTGCCTCCGTTTTCAGATGTCTCCGTTTTCCCAATCTACACTGAGACAGAGCAGCAGCGTTAGAATGAAAACGGCCTCTTTAGCATTTCCAAAACACTCTGTTTTCTGCGCTCGAAAACTCTGGCTTAGTGTGGACGGATGGCGTAACTGTACCAACCATAGACCTTTCAGATGCCTTTTGGCAAATTCCAGGCGGGGAGTGGCTTCTGTCTGGCCACTCTACCATACAGGCCTGATTGGTGGACTGCTGTACAGATGGTTGCCCTTCTGTAAGGTTCTCCTCTCTCTACAGAAGAATGCTGGAGCTCAGATAGAGTGACCAATGGGTTATTGATTACCTCCCTGACTAAGACCCTTCTCCCCCGATCACTCCACTTAAATGGCTGGCCAGCTCTAGAAAGAGCACAGGTGGTTTTAAACATCTTCCACTTACGAATAGACTTCAGAGCAGCAGAAATTGTGTGTAGAATTTTGAGGATATAAATTAATTTAATCCAGTGGTTCTCAAACTTTTTTCACCAAGTACCACCTCAGAAAAAATAGTTTCTTCAACTACCACTATAAAGATTGGTATTGAAATACATGGACCCAGCCCAGTGGGGCCCCACTCGGGCAAGCCCAGGTGGGCCCCACGCGGGCCATCCCAGGTGGGCCCCACGCGGGCCAGCCCAGGTGGGCCCCATGCGGGCCAACCAAGGTGGGCTCCACGCAGGCAGCAAGCCGGCCCCACGCGTGCCAGCCTAGGTGGGACCCATCTGGAATATATATAATTTTTATGGGAATATATATATATATATATATATATATATATATATATATATATATATATATATATATATATATATATATATATATATATATATATATATATACATATATATATATATATATATATATATACTGTAGATATATATATATACATATATATATATATATATATATATATATATATATATATATACTGTAGATATATATATATATATATATATATATATATATATATATATACATATATATATATATATATATATATACATATATATATATATACATATATATATATATATACATATATATATATATATATATATATATATATATATATATATATATATATATATATATATATATATATATATATACATATATACATATATATATATATATATATATATATATATATATATATATATATATATATATATATATATATATATATATATATATATATATATATATATATATATATATACATATATATATATATACATATATATATATATATATATATATATATATATATATATATATACATATATATATATATATATATATATATATATATATATATATATATATATATATATATATATATACATATATATATACACACATATATATATATATATATATATATATATATATATATATATATATATATATATACATATACATATACATATATATACATATATATATATATATATATATATATACATATACATATACATATATATATATATATATATATATATATATATATATATATATATATATATATATATATATATATATATATATATATATATATATATATATATATATACATACATATATATATATATATATATATATATATATATATATATATATATATATATATATATATATATATATATATATATATATATATATATATATATATATATATATATATATATATATATATAAATATATACAAATTGAGTTTATCCAATGAGTTATTCTTTTGAGTGTACTTCATTCATACAGTATGTAGTTTCAGTGTTTTTTTATAAATGAGCCTATTTAAGGGTGGCTGGGGTGTGCAAAACAATTCCAGGTTGTTTTAATTGCTCTATTACTTTTTTGTAGATGACAACACAGAGAGTAGAACAAACGCAAGATGGAATCAAGGCTTTTTTCCCCAAGCAAGTCCTTTACCGTTTTTCTCTTCTATAACGGAGGCTAAAGAAGACATCCTTCCTCAATTGATGTATCTGTTTGAAGCATTATGAGAGAGACATATGGCAGCATCTCTCAGAGTCTGACATGCAAATCCTAAAACTGGCAGAGTCTGTGACGAAGAACTGTGAGGAGCGGCCATGCAGGCAATGCATCATTGGTTGATTTCACTTCCTTACCGACACATAGTGCTGCTTTTGAGACCACCAAAAACTTGTTTATTCATTAAATCCACTTTGATGAGAAGGCGCAACAATTACCAACGAAAACCCATCTGCTGACCACTGAAACAGAGAGTTAATTAAAAGAACGTGGAGCTTAGTGGAATACCGAATGAAAATAATTAACATGGCTTTTTTTTCCTCACGGGTTTATCAAAATTGCCAATTATAGCATCCCCTTAAAGTATTTACCAGTGACGCATGACAACACACACACACACAAACAGCATTACATGAGTGAAACTTCCTTAGTTAGTGTGTAAAAGTCTAAATTATGTGCTTGATTGAATTAATGACTGGTGTGAGCATCTGAATTTAAGATTGCATTTCAAAATCAGCTAAGTGAAAGAAGCAAGATCTTTCAAAGATATTTATATGCAATCTTTAGATTATTATATCCGGAATTTCATGCTGAAGTTGACATTAATTAGTATAAATGCAATGCAATTTTAGTAAATGCTGGCATTTATCAGCAAATGTTTTTATAGATGTACAGTGTTCAGCATACCTGAGTACACTCCATTTTGAAAACTAATATTTTCCTCCATTTCTCAGTGAATAGGCAATGTATTTTGCAGCATTTAAACAAAACAGATTTATTAAACAGATATATTTATTATAATCATATTTTAGTCACCAAACATATTTAGAAATTAAAAGATAATACAAATAAATTAAATAAAAATTTTCAAAAAAAAAAAAAAAAAAGAGAGTAGCTTCTGTAGATTTTTCCTTTTTCTTTTTTTAATGTATATTTAATATTTTTCTATAACATATAAATTTGTGTGTATTAGGTTTTGGAAAGTTCTTTTGTTAGATAAGCTCCAGATATTGCTTCAGTACTGACAAATCTATTGTATATGCACAATTATAATATTGTACAGCTTCATATTAAAAATATGAATTTAAAAGCTAGATTTGTAAAGGGGTGTACTTATATATGCTGAGCACTGTATCCTCAGTTAAAACATTTGGCTGATTTAAATTCCACAGCACAGATTGTTAGTTAGTAAAATAAAAAACACTGTTAATATTAATCATATAATGTAACATGTACTTGGTTCCCGATACATTTTTTGTTTCATAAAATGTACGTACCAGATGATAAAACTGAAAGGACAGCCTTTTAAATTTTGATACAATTAACATTTTTAATGTAGTTACTCAATCTGAATATCAATCCTTTTATTTGAATTAGTTTTAGTAATTTATTTACAGTATTTGTCTATTATTTTTAGTTATCTTATTATTTATACATCTTATTTATTTTAGCTAGGCTGAAAAAACAACAAGTATTAATAAGTTATAATGTAAGTAATAACAACAGACGATTTAAAATCTTCGGGTTTCATCAGGCTAATTGTGTAAAATAATCAAAGCATTAATAATTCAAATACATTGATCAACAAATAAGTTAGTTTCTATGTATTTCTAATTGTAAGAATTCTCAAGTAACAATCACATTTTCATTTCCAGTGTATTAACAGCCTGTATTAGATAAAAATAAAAAATATGACTGTAATGCCTGTAGAATTATTTAAAAAAAAGTGTTTATTATTTTGTGGACATTGGACATTTTAAACAAATAAAAATGAAAGTTACATAATTCATAATCATAATAGTGTCATTTTAATGACCTAATTTATTAACACAATGTAAGTGAATTACAGACTTAGTACAAACATTCCATATTACTAAGATCAGATGCCAAAGTTATTTGTCTTGTGTTTATTTTGTTATTGTGAGTGAATATTTACATATTCATCTAAACATCGATTGCTGTCACAGTCACAGTCAGAACTACAAATCTGCCAGCAAAAGAACTACATATCCAGTCATGCACCACTCACACACCTGACCTAGATCCCCATGATTGCAAACAGACACAGCTGAAGCTGTTCAGGACTAATTACACAGACCACACATACACCTCTAAAAAACACCCATACATTGCTGAGTCTTGTTTTACAGTTTTGTGACATTATGACACGTTTTCCTTGCCTTGCTGTGT
Source organism: Danio rerio (assembly GCF_052040795.2). Taxonomy (NCBI): domain Eukaryota; kingdom Metazoa; phylum Chordata; class Actinopteri; order Cypriniformes; family Danionidae; genus Danio; species Danio rerio. The sequence continues at coordinate 35,482,806 of NC_141025.1, read as the reverse complement.
TTTTGACCCTCATCTTATTTGTTTGTTTGTTTATGTTGTCTGCAGCCTGCCTGTACTGGCCTATTACCTGTGTTTTTGACTATAACTCTGGATTTGGCTGCATACTGTTTACTCCTAATTTGTGACCGTTGCTTGCCTGACTATTCTCAATAAACCTGTGTTTAGATCCACACCTCCCATGTCAGCATTTCGTAAACATTACAATTGCAACAAATATTAGTCATGAGTTTATTGCTACAAAAATATATCGAAGATACACCATATAAAACGTGACACCTTTTTTTTTTTTTTTTTTTTTATGACAACAGTTTATTGGAAGATTTGATTCCATATTTGTATGTCATTTTATTAATTTGCTTTATTTTATTTATGAAATGTAATCATTTCACTTAACAGCCGTCAGAGTCAAAAACAACAAGGTATTACCAAAAAGTCACAAAATGAGGCCGTACTCACTCACACACTCGTTGGCAGAATGAGCAGTCGCTCGTGCCCAAGGTCTGTCTTGGTAGAAGGGAGCACAGAGCTGACAGTCGACCCCTGCGGTGTTGTGCTCACAAACACACACCGAACGGCCTTCCTCATTGACCACACATTCGCTTGCATGGCCATTACACTTGCACCTGCAAGACAGTTAAGAGATGTCATTATTAGTCTACTTTCAAGCCTCATTGTTTTCTGTGGACACTCATGAAAAACAGCCTTAAAAATAAGCTCAGGATGTGGCAACTGAAGCGAGAGGAACAAATGAGCCAGATGGCTGAATTTAAAACCAAATGACACCAAAACACAATGCAAATTACTTTATTTTACAGGCGGTAGAGAAAATGAGTTGTTAAAGTTGATAAACACTGTCAGAAAAGTAGAGCATATTCTGATCAATGACGATGTTGCAATCATTATATGGGAAATTAGCATAACAAGCCTTGTGTGTTTTCTTAAATAGCAATGATGACCAGCATAAAGGATAGGTCACCCAAAATTTACTCGACATTTACATATTTAAAAGTGGTTTACATTTTTGAGCTTCTTTATTTCTTGAATACAAAATAATTTTGAAAAGAATGTTGGAAACTGGCTGACTTACAAAAGTAGAAGACAAAAAATAATGTCAAAGGCTATTGTTTTCCTTTTACATTGTTCAAAATTTCTTATCGGAAGAAAGAAACGCAAATAGATTTGGAACAAATATAGGATGAGTAATTTACACAATTTTTATTTTTGTGTAAACAACCCCTTTGTCATGATTTTTAACCAGTCCCTCCTGGATTTTGCAAGTCCAATAGCTCTTGAGATGAAAAAAAAAATGTTACAAGATTTTTGTGCATTGTTCACAGTCAAACCCAATCAAAGCAAATAATGCAATTCATTCATTCGTTTGTTCATTTGTTCATTCTTTTGTTGTTTTCTTTGATTAGTTTGTTCGTTCATTCATTTTCCTTCAACTTAGTTCCTTATTTATCAGGAGTCGCCAAAGCAAAATGACCCACCAACTATTCCAACACAGCGGATGCCCCTTCAGCTGCAATCCAGTACTGGGAAGCACCCATTCACTTTAATTTACACACACACTTATACACTACGGCCAATTTAGTTTATCCAATTCACCTATAGCACATGTCTTTGGACTGTGGAGGGAAACCAGAGCATCTGGAGGAAACCCACGCGAAAAAGAGGAGAACATCCATTCAGAAATGCCAACTGGCCCAGCTGCGACTCGAACCAGCGACCTTCTTGCTGTGAGGCAACGCTGCTAAACACTAAGCCACCGTGCCACAAAATAATGCCATGCATTTTGAAAAAAAAACCTTAACAAATTTGTTACTTAAGGCAGCAAATATTAAAAATTTCCTGCAAAATCCTAGCCGAACTGATTACAAAGAAAACAACCGAATCAGAGATACAACACTGTGATATATGAGCTAATGGAATAAAAAAAAATCAGACATTTACAAACTCAAACACATACACAAACAAAATACAGATGGTGGCAAAGACACAAACACCGTCTCTTCCACATCCTGTTTATACTACAAATACACTGACTGACGAAGGAGAAAGTAGATCACACGTCTAGAAAAAACTCTCTCCTCAACAGAAGCCCAGTTCCTCTTGATATTTAGAGTTTTTTTCTCTTTCTAATCCTCTTATTAATCACTTTGTCTGTTGCTTTTCTTTCCTCTACTTGCATCCATTTTCTATTTGTTAGTATATACAAACACTGGTGAAATAGTTAAAATGCAGCTAAAGCACATAAAACATAGCAGTGTGTTATTTTCTTACCTGCCCCCCACAGAGAAATCAGAAATGGCATAAAAATATGAGCGAAGCACTTTGGCATCCTTGAAGAACTCATCTCCAAAAGTGTTCAGTCTGTCCAGAGAGATGAGGATATCCGTAGCTGTCACCCAATCCTAAAGAGAAAAAAACAGAGAAAAAACAAAAGAGAAAATGCATGTTATACACACACATATATATATATATATATATATATATATATATATATATATATATATATATATATATATATATATATATATATATATATATATATATATATATATATATATATACACACACACAGTTGAAGTCAGAATTATTAGCCCCCCTGACTTATTAGTGCCCCTGTTTATTTTTTCCCCAAATTTCTGTTTAATGGAGGGAAGATTGTTTTAGCACATTTCTAAGCATAATAGCTTTAGAAACCTATTTCTAATAAATGATTTATTTTATCTTTGTCATGATGACTGTAAATAATATTTTACTTGATATTTTTCAAGACACTTCTATACAGCTTAAAGTGACATTTAAAGGCTTCACTCGGTTAATAAGGTTAACTAGTAAGCAGGTTAGGGTAATTAGGCAAGTTATTGTATAATGATGATTTGTTCTGTAGACTATAGAAAAAAAATAGCTTAAAGGGGCTAATAATTTTGTCCCAAAACTGTTTTTAAAAAAAAATTAAACTGCTTTTATTCTAGCCGAAATAAAACAAAGACTTTCTCCAGAAGAAAAAATATTATCAGACATACATTGAAAATTTCCTTGCTCTGTTAAACATCATTTGGGAAATATATAAAAAAGAAAAAAAAAATCAAAAGGGGGCTAATAATTCTGACTTTAACTGTATACTATATATATATATATATATATATATATATATATATATATATATATATATATATATATATATATATATATATATATATATATATATATATATATATATATATAAATATTAGAGTTTAATATGGTATTACAGTTCTTTTGAAATATTAGGCAGATGCTTTCAACACAAATGATAATACATCTTGAACACAAATCAGCAAAATTGATTTCCGAAAGTGACACAGTAAACATGTATATGATAAAAAAAAGGTATGACAAAACTCATGCTAATTTAACTTACTTAAAGGGTTTCAACTTGATTTTTAAGTTAACTGAGATTAAACTTGATGCTTTGCGTCTAATGTAATGCAAGATAAAATTACTTGCCAAGTAAATTTGATTCAACTTTTGCATTTAATTCATTTCTACAGTGGAGTCTTGCACTGTGATTTGCAATGGTGTATTATAAAAATATTTTCAAAATTAAATGGTTGTTTTGAGTTACAAATGTAGTAACGCTATTAAAAATATTTTGTCATATTTAGTTAAAAATGCACTTATCAAAACAAGGGTTGTATAAAATAATTATGATTAGTGTAAGGATGGCTAAATCTCTCCATAATAACAAACCCCAAGATCTGCTATGAGGCAAGACCAGGAGAATTGTTGTGCAATAAAACAATACATTTTCTAAGCTAAGAAGAAGATCAGCTAAGAAACCAGTTATTCAATGACTCAATTATGCAGCTTAAGCCACCCTCTCTGCCCCTGACTTTACCTTCTCCATCAGAGCAGATCACACTCATTCCACACAGAAAGTCCAAGTTTTTAATATGGTGCATCTTGTGGATCTTTGGTGCATTTTAAATGTCTCTGTGTGATTGGTAAAGTGGTGTCAACTTCACTTTAATATTTCACAATTTCACTTGTATATGCAGATCTAAGTTTTGGCTTTGATAAGATCTTTGCCAGACGCTCCTTTCCAGGGAAAATGGTCATTACATTAACTCATGACCGGACAAGGGTCTTTATGATGCTTTTATTATCATGAACATGAATTAATGGTTATTTGTTGTGTCATTTAAGGGAAAGGTGCAAAAGTGTCTGTGGGATTCTGTGGCCAGGATACTCATTCTCTCAGCTCATCAAGATTTATATGCTGCAACGTACTTCGACACGGTCAGGTATTAATCTGGTAAGTTTTTGCAATTAATAATCAGTTATTTTAAGGTAAATTTCTGTAATTTAATGGCAGTTATTTTACGTTTTGTTTTACGCACCCCAATAGATTTTTTTACAGTGCATCTTTGGGTGATTTATGTTGTACATTTCTGAACTGGCTTATTTTTGTTTAATTATGCCAACTGGCAAGGAAAATCTTTACCTGAAAATAAAATGTTATATTTGATATGTTTTATGTTCTACTGAAATCATTTAAACTTATTAGATTGTTTAGGCTGATGTTTTCACAGCCTATGACTTGCTCATACATTCAGGCTGAATGGATGGACCATAGACACAGCATTAGAGACCTGTTGATTTCTGACAATCACTAACTTAGTATGATATAATCTAGAGGTTGACTTAAAATTTCTTAATGTATGAGTAAGCTTGGGGTGGCCTAAAATTACTTAACGGAAATCAGTTATATCCTCTATCTATGAACCGGAACTGGTAAGGTTGTGTCTGTGAGCAGATGTAACTGGCCAGCATACTGACTCTAAGAGACTTCCGGTAAACAATAAACCATTAAATAAATAGACGAGACATTTACAATATAGTTAAATATCTAAATTCATTACTAATTTATGAATGTGACCAGTTTCTCATTAGGACCACGTTTGAAATTTAATAATCACTTGAAAATGAGGTCAGATTAAATTCGGAGCTGTAAACAAATTAAAATAAATTCTAATAGATAAAATTTGTACTAATTTGTACAATTTCATACAAGGTCTGTCATATGAAAACGTAGGGGAGCGCGGGCCACGAAGTAACGCTGGGTAAAACATAACAGAGTTTTAAGATATTTCCTCAGGGTTAACCATGGCATGCTTCCGAGGTTTTCACCACAGAGTTGGCAGACAGTTGGTCTTCCAGCCAATTATTAAATAAGTTTGGCAAAATTTGGATGAGAAACACAGGAGAAACCATTTTTGCAGCATAAAGGTATTTTTTATTTAAGTCGATATTTTTATTTTAAAAAATCTGTAAAAGTATGTATGTAAAATCTTATATTGTTGTGATAACTGTCTTCTAGGCTAAAATTTGCAACCATTTTAAAAGATGTTGTTTCAGATTTATGGAAATCATGACACAGTGGGGTTAGTTGTGAAAGGATGTTACAATTAGCCACACATTACTTGACACCAATTAAACAAACAAAATAATTGTAGAATTTTGAGTGTAATGTTGGGAACCTTTTAAATAAAAAATGTTTTTTAATAGAAAATACTTTTTAATAGAATTTTTTTTTCTTATTGTATAATTAACTAATTGTATAATAATGGATAATAATGCAAATAAATCCAAATGTGTTAAACAAATAAATAAACATACTGTGCTATGTAGAAGTAAAAAAAAATAATTTGCCTAGTACTGAGGAACGATAGCTACTATTTAAAGTAAACTGTTAAATTGTGTGAAATCTGACTTTTTAAGCATGTGTTACTACGAACCATCTGACAGTAACAACCTGCCCTGCAGGTGGGGTAAATAGTAACATTTTTACTCCTGCCACTTTTGGCAATACTGCACAGAAACCATATGTCGATCATACTTTCAGTGCTCATTTGTAGTAGAGGCTTGTGTGTGTTGTTGGTTAAGAAATATGGTTTGTCTAACCCCAGTACTTTGTTCATTATTTGGCCAAAATCAAAAAGTGTTACTTTGTGCCCTGCTCTTCCCTACGATTTTTAAAAGGAGAAATGGCACCAAACCCCTCCCTTCCAACCATCAAGGAATTTAAAAATCATACTAAAATGTATGAATGAAATCATACAAATTGACACAAATTAGCCACTATAAATCAAAAAGTTATGAATAAGCGTGAGATATAGCATTGGCATTATCAGTCTATCATCAAATTCACTTCATACTCTGACAGAACACTAAATCAGATACAGCTAAGGTTAGAAGTTTTTTCAAGATCACAGCAGAACCATAACTTATCCTCATAATTCATGTGTACGTCAAGGAAAAAAAAAAAGCTCTAGAACCTCTGTGTATTAATGAACCTGACATAAGCAGAAATAATGAGGCGGCAGACACAAACAGAGCCTTCCTCATTTTTTACCGCGCAGTTGCGCATTTCCTCAAGTGTGTTTTAGTTTAGTCACGTGTCGGTGTGAAAGCAATAGAGTTTGGTCATCCTTATCAGTGGCTGGCCTGTTGACCCCTGTTCTGTCCGTGTTAATGGGTTTTAAGCCCAGTGTGACGGTGCACACATCTCTCATTCTGGAGGAACAAGATAAAAGAAGGAGCAGAGCTGGAAGCACATCCAAGGCCCCTCTCGACGGGACGGTAAAGTCCATTCCTATTCAGAGCAGTTGAGTAAACAAAAGAACGAAACAAATAATCCCTCCATGTCTCTTTGTCTTTTTAACGACGCTCCTCTGACTCGGCTTCTGTTTTTTATTATATATGTCGCTCTGTTGTTCTGTTTCTTCCACCTCTCTCTCGCTTTCTGTATACAATATTCTTTATCTTCCCCCCGGCGTCTTACTCTCTCGTTTCTCTCGCTCATCTACTGTTCTGCTCAGTTTTTTTTATGCCGGCTTTCCTTTTTCAACTCACACTCCCGTCTACCTCTCTTGTTTTTGTTTGTGCAGTACTTGTGCATCATGTAGAAAAGGACTTATTTTGGGGGGAAACAATGTGCTATGAATCATAAGCAATAACAGCTCCAGTAGTGCAGAGTGAGAGAAATACAAGTGCCGTTCTACAGTCTAATGAGCTGCCTCTGTAGGCAATGTTTTAAGACATCATTGTCACGCTACAGCTGTGAAACCAGTGGCTGAGAGTAAGCAATTTAATGCCATCTTTTAGTGTTTCTTACTTAACTAAGTTATACTGCATTTTTCCTTTTAAATTTTTAGATTTTTTGCAAAAACGATTAGCAATGCTGCATTTACACTCTACAGAAAACAAAAAAAACTTCAAAACATTGATTTTTTAAAATAAAAATAAGGCAACATTTTGCAATAGTGATGTATTTTTTTTATTAAAAATTAAGGTTCAAGATAACCTTGAGTACTTTTTAAAATATTTTAAAAATATTGCATGTTCTCACTGTGTTGGCATAGGTTTACTCAGAGTGATCCGATTTCCCCCATAAGTTCAAAGATATGCACTATAGGTGAATTGAATAAGTTAAATTTGCTGTAGTGTATGAGTGTGAATGCAGCAGTGTATGGGTGTTTCCCAGTGATGTGTTGCGGCTGAAAGGGCATCGGCTACATAAAAGATGTGATGGATAAGTTGGCGGTTCCTTCCGCTGTGGCGACCCCAGATTAGTAAGGAGACTAAGCCGAAAAAGTGAATGAATGAATGAAATAAAACTGACTAAAATAAAATGTCTTTCCTGTTTTTGTAAGTGATCCAGTATCGATTTGTAAGTGTTGAGCATCAGTTAAAACAACATTAGTAGCTGTCAGCTTAAAATATGGGAAAAACTGGATAATTTTAAGCTTTTGTCAGCTAATTTCATCTTACGGGTTTAAAATAATTTTTGGGCAGGATCAAAATCGGTGACGTATCGTGAATCCGCTAGTGGAGTGATGACGTGTCGGTTTCTCATTATTATTTATAGCAGAGTGTTCTTATCCTATGAGAAGACCCTGCTTCTTAATTATTTATGAGAGCACGTGCCTTCCGAAAGCAAGGTAGACCTGACAAGATGTGACCCAATGACTGTGTCATATCTGTTTGTTTCCATGATCCACAGGGTTTGTTGCATGTTTCCCCCACAATTCTGTCAGGGCCGATACAGCAAAGCTGTTGGTTTGCAGCAAGCATTTTTGTCGGGAGAGCTGTACGAGAATTGGAGAAAGGCAATTCTTTTATCAGTTCAGTTCATTACTATTCAGACACATCTCCTATATCAATGCTGCTGTGTTCGCCTATGTTTAAAATCCTCCAGATTACCAGCAGGGTTAATAGTTGGAATAGACACGGCAAGAGACCTGCTGCACTGCTATACTGTGTCAGCATTCAGACCCGGGGATTGAGGAGGAGAGAAGTCCTTCTCATTTATAGTGTTTATATAAACATGATCTTCTTTATAATGATATAACAAATTATGGTTATGTGTATATGAAATTATGAATAAAATATGTAGCAGGGCATTAAATTACTGCATTTTAACTTTGTGAACTATAAAATCATGCATCACCTCACGGTTTGTATCTCATTTCGTGAGCTAACTGGCAACAGTTGTTCACTCTCCTCTTTTTCCCCTGCTCTGCCGGCCATGCCCACTCCTCCCTCTGCTCGCAGCACTTCACCCCCATCTCAGAGCATTTTCTGAGGTACACATGACACCGAAAGAGAGGGGTTCCATGGCCCTTTAATGCCAAGTCAGCAACCAAGGCTATTTTCATGGCAAGAACATTTCAATAATAAATATAAAATTAAAAACCAGCAAATGAATACAAAAATAAAATAGGATTATTCAGCACTAATACATGATAAAAATTCTAAAAATTTTTCTAGTGTCACTTTGCTAAAAATGTCTTTAAGAGAGTTCATTTAATAAAAAAAAGTCTTCTGAACACAATAAAAGCACAGTTCAAAACACAGAGCAAAAAACCATGGGTTATTCTTGTATGTCCAATACGACATCTGGTAAAAATCACTTTTTTTTTCAAAAATCTAATTTAGTCTTAAAATGTCTTAAAATTCTGTTTGAGATTTCAGGTTGTATATATACAATTTATTATTTAACAATGTATTCCACTCCTCTTTCCACTTGTTTAAAATGTAAACATTGCAACATTTTGCAATATTTTTTAGTAATGAACTGTGTGCAAATATATATCATTATCAACAGCAAAAATAATGAATAATAATGAATGTGGTAATACTGTAAATAAAAATAATTATATGTTTGAATATACAATTGCATTCAACAATGGCAATATTGTAAAAGTATTAAAATAATATTAACAACCAATGCGCATGGAGTGCATAAATAATTTATTGAATACATACAGTTCATTAATTCCAACACTTTCCAATGGAGGCTGAAAATTCAGCTTTGCTAAGAATAAATTATATTAAAAAAAGCAATAACATTTAACAAATTTACTGGTTTGTTCAGATGAAACGTAAAATATATATGAGAAGAACACATGATGATTTAAACGTTAATAAAATCCTTATGACCCAAACGTTTGACCATTTGTGTGCATAGAGTGCTCCGGGTCAGCCAAATTATGAGGTTACACTTCAGTAAATCATCTGCATATGGAGGCAGGGTTTGCTTATGGGTTTTGGAGCAGAACAGCAGAAAGGTTAGTTGATTTGCTTTGACCCTTTACTAATGCACTGTACACTGTAGAGGGCTCTGCTAGTAAGCTCCACTGATCCTCAGTGTCTGCTGATCTTTAAAACTCAGCTTGCAGGGCTGTATTTAAGTACAGGTGTCAAACTGGTCCTCAACTGTCATTTAGAATCATTTCACTCATTTATTCATCCAGGCTCTAGAAGCCAGCTCAGATATCTGACATTAGTAATAGTAAATAAACATTTAATTATTATGTTGTTATTATTATTATTATTATTATTATTCATTATTATTATTATTATTATTACTACTACTACTACTATTGAGTAATGGCATAGTGTTTTAGGGCATGTTTAAACTTAGTATATTTATTTTTTTTAATATGTATTTACATTTCGATATAGATACAGCATCATGGCCAATCAGAGGTGTTTATGACACTTAGCAGCACTAGCTAGTTAACTAGCAAGTGGGAAATGCTGATATTTGTCTTTTTGACCCTCACAGTAGTGTTTCTCAACCACGTTCCTGTAGGACCACCAACACTCCATGTTTTAGATGTCTCCTTTGTCTGTCACACCCATTTCAGGTCTTTCAGTCTTTATCTAATGAGCTGATAAGCTGAATCAGGAGTGTTTTGTTAAAGAGACATGGAATATGTGCAGAGCTGGGAACATGGTTGAGAAACACTGAACAAGAGAAGATGGGGCATTTTTTTTCTTTATTCAATTTCAATTCATGTTTATTTCTCTAGCGCTATTACAATGTAAACTGTGTCAAAGCAGCTTCACATAAAAGTACTACTACATTGTAACTATGTCAGTCCAGTTTTCAGAGTTCAAGTTCAGTTTAGTTCAGTCAAGTGTGGTTTAATTTCACTGCTGAATGTCAGCACACTGAAGAGCAAATCCATTGATACGAAGTCTCAAACCATGCAAGCAGTGGCAACAGTGACGAGGAACAAAACTTCATCAGTTGACAAAGCTAAAAGGCTCAGTTGTAAAAGACAATTTCTCCTCTGGCCAAACTTCTTGTGAAGAGCTGCAGTCTACATTAGCAAAATGGTCTGCATTAACACCATCCCCAACACCAACTCTGTCAGAAAATAAGTATATACAACATGTTTTTGTTATAGTTTAATCTTTATTTTTATTTTACTTTATCAAATCAGATCAAATCAAATCAAAACTATTTTATTCTAATCCTGGCTGAAGCAGTCTCTAATATCAATGTATAAGGATAATCCATCTATGTAGTTTGAAGGTGAAGATAGTAATTCGGCTATTCAGAGATTTATGTTTATTTGATTTATTTATGTTTATTTTGCATTTCTTATTTGTATGAAGTTTAAATACAAATAAAAGGTAAACATTATATGACATTTTAGAAATTAAATCAATACAAATAAATAGTTTTATAGGAGAAGGTTTGGCAAATTCCCTTTTCAGACTTTTATACAGACATGCATTGTGGGCGATTATGGCAGTTTTCTGATGATTTTTAAATATTATTCATAACAATATCAGAATTATATCATATGGGGCAAAATTATAAAACATATTTGCAATGTGTTTGAAGCATGTTGGAAAGGCTGGGTTTACACTTTGCTGTCTGTAATTGTAAGTTTCTTATGATGCTAAAAAAGGTATATAACACATTTATAACAAAATAGCAAATAAATAACAAGAAAAAAAAACACGCATTTTACCTTGATCCTAACACAAACCACAACATTTTGCAAAGTTTGTTCGCAATTGGAGTGAAATTCAAAGCTGGTGCTCTCTGTATCATTTTCTGTTGTCTTCTTTCACTTTTACATGTAACGAGCTTGAGCTTATTTAGTCATTTTAGATTGAAAAAGCAAAAAAAGCCTATACATACAGTCTTACATAAAGCACATTTAAAAGTAAATCAGCAAAGGAGTTAAAAGTGAAAAAAAAGGATTTTATTCCAGCAGATGTATCTCATTCATCTATCTGTGATCCAGTCCACCTAAACGCATCTTATTAGGAACAGAACAGTTCTTATTTAGAACTGTAATACAATTACATTGAACACTTGCCTAAAAAATGTCTACTCAGTGCACTAGATTGACTTATTTAAACAATCTGGGAACTAATTTAAGGCGGATAAATATTAGTTACCAGGTGGGCCGTTTTGAGCCAACAGAACAGAAAAGACATGCATGTCTTTCTCTACACGTTTTATCTGCCTCTGTCAGGACTGTGTTAGCAACTGTTCTGTCATCTCACCGCATTTTACAGTACCAAGATTAATCATATTGCCACTTCACAGCTGAGCTTACTGGCACAAACCCTGTGCCATGAAAGATAGTGCCCTGGGTTGGTATTAACAGCACTTGTTTGACTTCATAAGCCACGAGGAGACTATTTAGAGATGTTGCTAATCCATAATTGTACATATATGCAAAAGAATGTCAAAAAGCATATTCATTAAGTCTGATTAGGAAATAAATAGCTTTGGCAACAGGTTCATTGTCAGCATGTCAACATGCAATTGCTTCTTATGTAGCTATATTTAAATATAAAGCTTTTTTATCAGTTAATTACAGGAACTCTGTTTTAGGAACTAGTCCAATTTTCCTGAGAACTAAGTTCCCCCTGGACCATTTTCCTGCTTGTATTTGTGCCATCAGTGGAAACTCTGAGGTGACATAATCTGGCCTACAACTGACATAAAAACTTTTAACAAAATCAACAACTGAGGATGGAGGACACCATGATCAAAGCTGTGTTTTAACTGTAATGCGGATTAAACAAAGATGTATAAAGTTATGTGACTGAATTAGCAAATAGGAGATCTAAATATAACCTTTAGTACTACATAGAGTCTCATCAAGGCTGAGAAAAAAGTAAACCAGGCAGACAAAGGCAGGAGGTAAATGCTACTAACATTAGCTTTCTACATGGGTGTTTTAAAAGGGATCAATTACACAGAAAGTGTTTTTGTGTTTAAAAATTTAAGCGGCAACGTTCAGAAATGTTTTAAAGTGCCTTTTTCTTTTTCCTCGAAATGAACAGATATGGCATCTTAAACGATGTAAAGGTAATGTGCTTCCGTCAAGAGTGTGTTGGCTTAGAAAAAAAGAAAAAGTATTGCATTTGAATGGAATAACATGTTCTGTGTGAATTCCCCATAACAGTTCAAAATATTGTGAATGTGTTTTGTACTGAGCACATGCCGATGAATTGATGAATTAAACCCTGCTCTAAAGTAGGAGCTAATTTAATTCCCCAAAATTTACTTGCTAAAACTAAAATGACTGTTCATGACTCAATTCCTTTGTTGACTGTTCCATGTTCTTTGTTCCTGTCTGGTGTCTACTGTCCCAACAATTAGAGGCAAAAATATGTTGTTGTTTTTTACATTTTACACTGGTTAGTTCTCACTACTGATGTGAAAAAATGGTGCCAAATTGGCTGTGCTTAACTGTGGAGGAAACAGGGAAGACATATATAACAGCAACATTTTAGTTTAGTCAGTTTTATTTCATTCATTCATTCACTTTTTCGGCTTAGTCTCCTTACTAATCTGGGGTCGCCACAGCGGAAGGAACCGCCAACTTATCCAGCACATCTTTTATGTAGCCGATGCCCTTTCAGCCGCAACACATCACTGGGAAACACCCATACACTGCTGCATTCACACTCATACACTACAGCCAATTTAACTTATTCAATTCACCTATAGTGCATATCTTTGGACTTATGGGGGAAACCGGATCACTCTGAGTAAACCTATGCCAACACAGTGAGAACATGCAAACTCCACACAGAAATGCCACCTGACCCAGTCCAGGCTTGAACTAGCAACCTTCTTACTGTGAGGCGAAAGCGCTACCCACTGCGCCACTGTGTCGCCAGTTTTACTTCATTCTCACTGTATTAAAGCTTACCACAAATGCACACTACAATGTACCATTGCATGTAACAAAATCAATGTGTATTTAAAGAGATTTGTTAGCTCAGTGTGCATTAGACAAACACACACAGTACACTCCAAAACTGCTATCATTTTATGTTCAAATAAATGAAAAAGTTGTTTGTATTTCAAATTAAACTTATAAAGGAATCGATTACCCCTCCAAAAATAATGTTTTTACACCCTTTACTCACTCTCAAGTGGCTCTGAACCTTTAACAGACTTTGTGTTGAACACAAAAGACACTATTATAGAGAATGTTAGAAATTGGTAACCATTGACCTCCATTGTGGGCAGCACAGTGGCGCAGTGGGTAGCAAAATCGCCTCACAGCAAGAAGGTCACTGATTCAAGCCCCGGCTGTGTCAGCTGGGATTTCTGTGTGGAGTTTGCATGTTCGCCCCATGTTTGTGTTGGTTTCCTCCAGGTGCTCCTGTTTCCACCACAGTCCAAAGACCTGCAGTACAGTAAATTGAATAAACTAAATTGGCCGTAGTGTATGTGAGTGTGTGCAGCAGTGTGTGGGTGTTTCTCAGTGTTGGGTTACGACTGGAAGGGCATCCGCTGCGTAAAACATGTGCTGGATAAGTTGGCGGTTCATTCAGCTGTGGTGAGTCCTGATTAATAAAGGGACTAAGCCGCAAAAGAATGAATGCCTTCCATAGTAGAAAAAAACTACTATGGAAGTCAGTGATTATCAGTTTTTTTAACATTTTTTAAACTAATTTCTTTTGTGTTCAACAGAGGAAAGTAATACAAACAGGTTTGTGACAAGGTGGAGCATTATAGTATTCGAGTAATGATGACAATTTTTTTTGGTTCTGGGTGAACTATTCCTTTAAGGCACATTTTGAATATGAATTCTTTTTTTAATATAAAAATGTCCACGGTTATATCAAAGAGATGAAAAGACCAGTTAAGTGAACTCCAATTATTTTGTCAAAGGTTTTTGACATTTTTGTCATGAGTGACAATTGATGACATGTGGAAACACAAATATTGTATTTGCAATCCACAATTCTCATTTACTGCACACAATCTACCACACAAAGCTGGTCAATGCATGCAGAGCAATACATGGTGTCATCATGAATAATTAAGCAAAGAGTTTTCTCAAAGGATAATCATCCAGACTCATGAATAACTACGATAACTACATCTTTGCTACATCACATCTTGTAACATCCACATGAAGTAGCTTTAACCATTTTTATTACCCAGCTCTATCCAACAATTAAAATGAACATGCTACCACTTTCTTCTATGATGGGCACGCTCTGGTAAAATCTCACTAAATGTACCTTAGTGTTCATTCAAAAACAAAACACCTTCATATTGAAGTGTCAAATATAAGCGTTCAATATTCCATTAAAAAGGGTTGCAACTATAATCAAAATAATTCTCTTCTCTATGGCAGTGACATTCAAAGGGAAAGCAGATCATAATAAAAAAATAAATAATTTTTTGGCCTGTCATATTTTCTTGATTAATGCCAGCTGAACCCTGGCTAATTGTCTCAAGCGAGTTAATCTTTGAGATATTATTTACATGGCAGGATGGAAGTATGCTTTGAAAGGTTAATTATTAGATCGTTTATTGGCGGTTCATCGTGCAAACGGCAGCAAGCACTTAATTAGTCTTCATTTGCTTCTACCGGTTTGTCTGATGAGTTCATAAAAAAACTGCTGACTAATGACAGTGAAAATGAAGAAATAGTCTCTGTCTTCAATCTTCTGTTTTAATTTCTTTTTCTTCTTTGAAGAGTTTAGAGCCAGACTTTTTTTGTACTGCACTTCTGTGAATTATTCACCCCCGCCCCACAGCCATTCGCCTCTCAATTGCATTTTCTGTTTTTTTTTATCATGAAGTGCACCATTTTATACATTCTCTCCATCCTTCTGCCATCTTCCTCTCTTCCCCTCTTACGTGGGTCTCAGCCAGGAGGGTCTTTATGATTAGAATGCATCAGGAAGAGGCTTGTCCCTCATTTCAAACTGAATAACTTTTTTTAATTTGATTGCTTAAGTTCACTGTGTGCTGCTCGCTTTATGCGCTCTATCTCTCATTCTCATTCAAAGCTGGTGTTCCAATTTAACACCCAGCTCTCCAGCCTCAACCGGAGAGGGAGAGAGAGAGAGAGAGAGAGAGAAAAAGAGAGAGAGAGAGAGTGTGTGTGTGTGTGTGTGTGTGTGTGTGTGTATGTATGTGTGTTTGTGTGTGAGTGTGAGAGAAAGAAAGAGAGAGAGAGAGCATGCATGCCGATTTAATGGATGACTGAACAAATTAAATTTGAATTCACAGGACAACTTTCATCTTCAGCGTGGATTTTGTTGGTGGGGAAAAATATAATAATAGCGTTCAGACTAAAAAAAATACATACAAATATCTCCCTTTGAAGTAATCCATTACTTTGCAGGAAACCATCAAGTATCCGGTTACAAGGTGAGTGTTTTTTTATCCCAGCCAATTTGTTTAGCAATGATGAAAAAGGTAAAGTATGCATATTTTAACTGATCAACATCAGGCGTGTGAAGTAATTTACAACAACACACTTTGAAATAAACTACAATGAATTGGATGCTAATCTGATCCGATGATTAGGCTGATACCTGTGGAGCTGAGGCTGGTTGTAAATGTTGTGTCAGAGGAGTTCTTTAAAACTGAAGAAAAAAGTCTTCAAAGTCAAATGAGCTTTCAGTCGTTCTAATATGTTGGCATTCAGTGAACATTTGGGTGAAGTTTTTGTTGATAAATGTCAATGATGTCTGTGAACCATGATTTTTATATCAGGATTGGAAAAAAAATAGAAACAGAATATGCAAAATAACTGCATTTATATAGATTTATATTATATATGAGCTAAATTACATAGATATAAGGCATAAAAAACAAAAGTCTAAATAAAAAAATGTGAAAAGAAATGTAAAACCTTTGTTCACATGGCAAATCCTAAAAAAAAAAAAAACCAACAGTCAACTTTATCAAATGTAATGAGTGTAGTTAACTCTAAATTCACTGAAAGTTAATTCTACTAATTTGAAAAGAGTTTTGAATTCAGTGTTGAAGGTAAAGAGTTCATTAAATCCTTCATTATTTCAACTTAAATGGAGTAAGTTTACAGAACTCATACAGATTTTTTTTTAAACTCAAATGGTTTGTTGCAATCAGTTTTCCTTAAACGGTTTGAGTAGCCTTAACTTATTGGGTTTTACAGTACTCAGTTGGTTTTAGTTCTCTTCGTTTATCGGGTTTTACTGTGCTCAAATTTCTTCATTTACTCAAACGGATTACAGTACTCAAATGGATTTTCATTTACTCAAATGGACACAGTACTCATTAGGATTCGTTTTTGAAATTAAATGCTTTGTTGAAATCGGTTTTCTCAAACAGTTTGACTTACCCTAAATTTTAGAGTTTTACAGTGTACGCATTTCGGCAAAGAACTGCCTTCATCAGGGTACCCTTACCCTGTATATCGTTACCCTATTTAAGGCAGTTCTTTACTGAAACACGTAGGTTTTTTTTAAGGATTAGCCATGTGAATAAAACGTTTTAAGACTTTTTTTCACATTTTTTTGAGTGTCTTGGACTGATTTTTGCTGTTTATTCTGATGAATCCCTTACCTAAAGAGCACCGACACATTATTTAAGCTAAACTGGACACTTTTTGTTTCATTTTAGATATAAGTCATACTTTTAAAACAAACAAAAAAAGATAAGTGTTTTATCCAAACATTTGAACATAGTCTATAAAAATAAACATAACAAACATCTATTTGAAAATTATTTCTAAATATTGTATTATACCATGTTCAAAAAACCCTAAATGAAAATTTATAGATGTTCTTCAACCTTTTTAAAAAGGTTTCGTATAGCAGACATGACAGTAAAGAGCATCCCGCAGTTTATTTGAGCGTTATTCTTTCCCTTTTTGACCTTTTTTTCCCCCTTCTGTCAAATTATTCTCAGAATGGAAATATAACCCACGGGGCCTCTCATTTCTGTCATCTGATTTGGAGTTCAAACTTCCTTCCTTTTTTTTTCCATTTTTTTTTTCTCCATCAGAGGTTTAAGAGTGGAAAAGGGTGTTTGTGTCTGTTTTTTTCTTCTTCTGTGAAAGCACAGTAGGAGACATACTAGGATTAAATGCTAATATTAAAGGCAGGATGCTGTCTGCTGGTATTAAAGCTGATGAAATATGGATGGTTTCAGAGAAAAGACAGACAGGGTTGACCACGTGTCAGGATACACCTCTTATTTGTGTATTACTATTGCAGAAATTGAAATTAGCAACCCAAACAATAGACTAAACAATGATCAAGGCATTGTTTAATTAGGAAATTTCTGATTTTGTATCGATGTATACCTTGGAAAAAAACATTACTGGTGTCCATCTTAATACAAAAACAAAGCACTGACTTTAAGATCAGCAAGTGCTTTTCAAGTTGAAAGAGTTGCTATTGTTGATTACATATTCTTTAATCCATTTCACAATTAATTGGCACAAGAAAATTACGTTTCATGAGAAAGGAGTTGCAGTTGCTTAATATGCCTGACTTATAGTTGAGGATCAGCAGAAACCTTTTCACTTTGGTACCTGCCTTAAAGTGGTACCTTAAAGCTAAATATTAGATCGATACCTTAAGCAATGAATAAACAGCCTTAGGCAAGCAATGAAACTAGTGCTCTGCATTCAATCATTTAGTGTCAGCTATTTGCAGTTCATATCTATTTTCAAGGCTAAAAAACTTTAGGGTTTTTTCTTGGGTCAAAAATGTACAGTAAAACACCGTACAATGCACATTATTCATGTGAACTGCTTGTGAGCTATTCACTATAATCAAAAATAAATAGTATAGAACATTACTTTTAGGAGTACTTTGCTACATGATACTCAAATCAACCCATTTTGGGTAAAAATCCTTTATATTTTTAAGTCTCAGTGAATGCATAAGAATGCGTAATCACTAGTTGGAGTCACAGCTGGACCAGGAGGATACATTTCTGTGTAGTTTGTGTTTGCATGGGTTTTCTCTGGGTGCTGAAGTTTTACCCACAGTCCAAAGACATAGGTGAATTGGAAAAACTGAATTGGCTGTAATGTATGAATGGGAGAATGTGTGGGTTGGGGAAGGATGGGCCAGTAAAACATATGCTAGAGTATTTAGCGGTTCATCCCGCCGAGGTGACCGCTGATAAATCAGGGACTAAGCTGAAGCAAATCGAGTAAAGTGTTTTATTAATATAACACTTTTGCATATATTAATAGAATAGCCAGACTGGAAACTGCTGAATATTCATTAGGGGTGTCAAAATGAATTGTTTAATTGCAGACTATTCTGTATCAGTTCAGTAATAGATTCTAACCTGTTATTAAGCACTGATGTCATTTAATGCTATATTGCGGTAGCTTACTATGGCAAAGGAGGCAAGTGCAAGTAATTAAAATGCTTAAACTTTTATACAGATTATTTAACACTTTTTAAAGAGGACCTATTAGGCCTCTTTTTACAATATGTGTACTCTGATGCATCCCTAAAGTATGTATGAGATATTTTAGCTCAAAATACCCTACAAATAATAAAAATATCTCAGTCGCTTTAAATTCAAATGAGATTGTGCTATTTTCAAAAGAGGACGGGGCTACAAATGCTTATGTGTCATGTTACGCACCGTCTAGGGATGGTGCACAACATGAAAGACAAGACAACAAAATGAATTCAAAGATTTATTGGGGTTTGAATTCGGGAGCTGACAAGGCCAAAATAACAAACAAAAATTCCTTTATATTAAATCTCTAACTTACCTGATCACAAATAAAAGAAAAGAAAGTACAATTCACTTCCCTAACTACCTAACACAAAAACAGAGGCAAAAAGGTTTTACAAAGAAAATGGCGTCAAACTCCTTACTATCCCAATATATACACTATTTACAATCTATTTACAAAAACAGGCAACCATATTTGAAGGACAATCCAAAATCAATGTCAGCAGGCAACAAAGGTCAAACAAGCCGGTGGAACAAAGTATCATAAACAAAGCAAACACTAAAACAAACAGTACTCACAATTCTCAATATAATCTCAGAACTCAAACAAAACAAACAGTACTCACAAATCTCAATATTCTCTCAGAAGTCAAACAAAGCAAACAGTACTCACAAATCTCAATACTCTCAGTCCTAACACATCCAAAAACTCTGCACTATACCACAATCAAACATTTCAACAAACACAAGCAAGTGACCAAAAACAAGATGGCTGCCAAGGAAGTGGTGTCATGGCTTTTTAAAACACTGTAGGCCAATCAGGATCAAGCAAGCTGGAAGTGGCCAATTGGATGTGTTCTAAGCAAAACAGGAACAAGAAAAAAAAACAGATGAGACAAGACAAACATAGGATTGTAACACCCCCACACATAAGTGTAAACATGGTTACAAGTTTACAAATGTGATCTAGACAATGAATCTGCAATTATATTGTCAGTACCTTTCTTGTACTTAATTTGTAAATTAAAACTTTGACAAATGAGAGCCCACCGCATCAGTCTTTGATTTTTGTTACACATTTGCTGAAGAAACACAAGTGGGTTGTGGTCAGTAAATACTTCAATGGGTTTTGGACTGGATCCGACATATACTTCAAAATGTTGCAATGCTAACAAAAGAGCTAGTGCTTCTTTTTCAATGGTACTGTAATTAACCTGATGACGATTGAATTTTTTAGAATAGAAACACACAGGATGGTCGATTCCTTGTTCATCTTCTTGTAGCAGGACAGCACCGGCCCCCGTACCACTGGCATCCACTTCAAGTTTAAAAGGTCGGGTGAAGTCTGGGGCAACTAAAACAGGAGCATTACACAACAAATTTTTAAGACATTCAAAGGCAAATTCACACTTAGAGTTCCAGCTGAAGGGTACATCTTTGCGAAGGTTATCAGTTAGAGGTTTTACAACATCAGAAAAGTTTTTACAGAAATTTCTGTAATAACCAGCCATTCCAAGGAATCGCCTGAGGTCTCTTTTAGTTTTGGGCACAGGAAACTCAACAATTGCCTGAACTTTAGCCCCTAGAGGGCGAACAGTACCATGACCAACTTCTTTTCCCAAGTATGTTACAGTGGCATGACAGAACTCACATTTAGCTAAATTAAGAGTAAGATTAGCTGCTTGAAGTCTTGAAAATACTTCCTCCAGTGTTTGTAGGTGATTACCCCATGTATCTGAGTAGCATACCACATCATCTAGATATGCTTCACAATTTCTTACATTAGCCAATACTTGATTCATCAAGCGTTGAAAAGTAGCTGGAGCGTTTTTAAGGCCAAAAGCTAGAACTTTGTATTGTAAAAAGGAGTCTGGGGTGGCAAAGGCTGAGATTTCAGAAGCACGCTCCGTGAGCGGCACCTGCCAGTATCCTTTAAGCAAGTCTAACTTGGTCACAAATTTAGCACTTCCAATGCGATCAATGCAATCCTCCATTCTGGGAAGAGGGTAGGAATCGGATTTGGTTAATTGATTCACCTTTCGGTAATCTGTGCAAAAGCGGGAAGTTCCATCAGGTTTTGGAACCAACAAACATGGAGAACACCAGGGACTACAGCTTGGCTCTGCCAAACCATTCTCAACTAGATACTGGGTTTCTTTTTTCATTATTTCACGCTTGACTGGATTCACACGGTAAGCATTCTGCTTTACTGGACGATGGTCACCAACATCAATGTCATGCATCAACACACTAGTCACAGTTGGGACATCTGAGAAAATACTAGAATACTTGTCAATTAAGTGTACAAGCTCACTTTGAGATGAACTTGGCAAATGGGAAAGTTTTGAGGCAAGAGATTCTAAAGTTTCAGAATTTTGCAATTTAGCACCAGAAAGATAAGCACTTCCTAAATGAAGATCATCTAGGCAAGGAGAATACTCTGGAGAAACCACATCTATGGATGTTACAACAGCAGGAGTTACCACCGGAGAACTGACAGAGTCTTTACAATCAGGGCGAGAGACATACAATTTAAGCATATTGATGTGGCATATCCGAGTCTTTCTTCTTCTTTCAGGAGTTTGTACGACATAATCAGTTTCACTTAATTTTTCCTCAATCACATAAGGGCCTGTGAATTTTGCTTGTAGAGCAGAGCCGGGTAAAGGCTGCAATACCAGAACTTGATCACCAACCTTAAATGAGCGTTGGACAGATTTCTTATCATATCTGCTTTTCATTCTGGACTGAGAGGTTGCTAACGACTGTTGTGCTAGTTTCCACACTAAATGTAAACGTTCACGAAATGAACTCACATGGTCCAATACATTCTTAGGAGGAGTGACTGACTGACCTGTAGAAAGTAACTGTTCTTGTAACAGTTTCAGTGGTCCGCGAAGAGTATGTCCAAATACTAATTCAGCTGGGCTGAATCCAAGTGATTCCTGTACTGTATTGCGAATAGCAAACAATAAAAGTGGGACATCTTCATCCCAATCTTTCTCACGTTGGACACAGTAGGTTCTGATAAGGGTTTTGAGGGTCTGATGAAACCTTTCAAGAACACCCTGCGACTGCGGATGGTACGCACTAGAGACACAATGTTGAATGTTTAGCTCTTTCATGACCTTACGGAAGATTCTTGACATGAAATTTGACCCTTGGTCCGACTGAATAAACTTTGGCAGGCCAAATGTGGTACAGAACTTCACAATTGCCTTCACAATGGTTGGAGCCTTTAAGGAACGCAGTGGGATGGCTTCAGGAAACCTAGTAGCAGAACACATCAAAGTTAACAAGTAGGAGTGACCAGATTTAGTCCTTGGTAAAGGTCCAACACAATCAACTACAAGTTTCTCAAATGGCTCAGTCATTACTGGAATTGGCTTTAAGGGAGCTGGGGAAATAACCTGATTTGGTTTGCCAGCAACCTGACAAGCATGACAAGATCGACAATAGTGAGACACCGTAGACTTCATTCCAGGCCAAAAGAAATGTTTCAAAAGATTGTTATAGGTCTTCCTTATACCTAAATGACCAGACAATTCATGGTCATGAGCCACACTTAGCACATATTCTCTGTAATCTTTTGGAATGACTACTTGAAATACAGAGCTCCAGTCACCCTTCATGTTTTCTGGACTCCACTTGCGCATAAGTACCCCGCCATCAAAAAAATAAGCAGCTGGATGATTGGGTAAGTCAGATATCTCAATCACAGCAGCAAAACATGACTTCAACGTATCATCTGCACGTTGTGCATCTATCAAGCGCTGTTTGTCAAAAGGAAAGTCAAATTTAGATTCTAGACTCAGATTCTGTAAACAAGCATCTTCAGTTTTGTTCTCAACATCTGGTAAATCTGAATTCATGAAGGAATTAGAAAGATCAATTTCCTTATCAAGTTTACGAGCTTGTGCACGAGTCACAACACAAGAACGAAATACACTGGGAAACTCTCGAGTCAACACATCCTCTTCTGGCACACAAGGTACCTCAGTAACCTCAGGAAGACAAGAAACTTTGTTCCCTGCTAAATCATTCCCAAGGATAAGGGAAATTCCCTTCAGTGGTAACTGAGTACGTACAGCCACTTTAACTAAGCCAGTCACAATGTCAGAGCGTAAATAAACAGTGTGCAAAGGAACCCTAACCACACCAAGTTCAATTCCCTGAACTAATACATCTGAATTACAGCTGGACTGTGAAGAGAATGGAAGCACATCTGCCAGAATAAAAGACTGAGCAGCACCTGTATCCCGAAGGATGTGAACTGGTTTTTGCTCCTGATCTAATTCAGAAAATGACACTATACCTTCAAACACAAATGGATAAAAAGAGGGATCAATAGAGTCTACTAATTCAGAAGTGTGAGTACTCGCAAAGGCCACAGTTTTAGATGCATCCTGAGCTTTTCTCTGATTTTTGCGCAGT
This sequence comes from Danio rerio, assembly GCF_052040795.2. Lineage (NCBI taxonomy): Eukaryota > Metazoa > Chordata > Actinopteri > Cypriniformes > Danionidae > Danio > Danio rerio. The sequence goes on along the minus strand of NC_141025.1, from coordinate 35,459,327 downwards.
AACACAGGACAACCAGCAATTAAATGCCCCTTTTCATGGCAGTAATAACACTCGCGGGACCCTGTTGAAGATTCAGCAATGTGATCATCTTTTGGCACAGCTACTGCTGTTCTAGAGCTACCCCTGCGATCTATAACAGCACGAGATGAACGTGGGGACGTGAATGCAACCTTGTGTGTGAGCACAAACTCATCAGCAAAAATCGCAGCCTCAGATAGTGATGAAACTTTTTGTTCATTCAAATAAACTACAATCTTTTCTGAAATGCAATTCTTAAACTCTTCCACTAAAATGAGTTCTTTCAGCTGCTCAAATGTGGTAATTTTGCTAGCAGCACACCACTTTTCAAACAGTGTGGTTTTCTCACGTGCAAACTCAACAAATGTTTGACTGGGGTTTTTCACATGCTTCCTAAACTTTTGTCGATAGGCTTCTGGAACGAGTTCGTAAGCTCTTAACACAGCAGCCTTAACCGAATCATACTCCAAACTTTGCTCAAGTGTCAGTGCAGAACATACTTCTTGTGCTTTGCCAACCAGTTTGCACTGTAACAATAAAGGCCAAATATTTCTTGGCCACTTTAACGTGGCTGCAATACGCTCAAAAACAGTGAAATATGTGTCAACTTCACTCTCTCTAAATGTAGGAACCAATGAAATTTGTCTACTAATATCAAAATCAGTGTTAGGACTTACCGGTGTCACAGACGGCACTGCAGGAAGAGGAGAGGAGGCATTTACTGGACTCTGCACAGGAGTGCTTCCCTTTGTCAGGGAAGAAGGTGGACATGGATTTTGTCCAGTCTTTAATTCAAGTTCCAGCTCTTTCAGCCGGATGTCTCGTTTTGTCTCAAGCTCAACTGCTCGAACATGTAAAAGCTGGCTCTGATACTGCTGTCGACTTAACTCCACCTCCAGTTCTTTCAACCGGATTGCCAGCTGTGGATCTGTTAGCGAAGGCGGATTAATGGGATCCATGCTCGCAACATCCGTAGGTTTGAACTCTGCCTCAGCAGCTTCCAACTCTTCAGATAATGCTGTATTTGCAACACCCAAACCCTGCACATTCGCATCAGGTAAGATCTTTTGTTTAACAAGCTCCATGTACAATGCCTCTCTGATCTCCTTTTTCAGTGCATTTCGAGGTACGACTATATCAAAAAAATCTGCAATCAAAAACAAATCATCTTTGCGACATTTATCTAATTGCTCCTCTGTTGGTGCAATTGTAAATTTATCAAGTTCAAATTTTGATGCCATGCCAATCAAAGTAGTTGGGCCAATCACTATATTTCCTCCCTTATCAAAAGAAAAACCCCAGACAAACAAATGCAAAAACAAATGAGCCAAATAAATTCAGCTAATAGAGCATATAACCAATGGACGAGCCCCCAATTTCATGTTACGCACCGTCTAGGGATGGTGCACAACATGAAAGACAAGACAACAAAATGAATTCAAAGATTTATTGGGGTTTGAATTCGGGAGCTGACAAGGCCAAAATAACAAACAAAAATTCCTTTATATTAAATCTCTAACTTACCTGATCACAAATAAAAGAAAAGAAAGTACAATTCACTTCCCTAACTACCTAACACAAAAACAGAGGCAAAAAGGTTTTACAAAGAAAATGGCGTCAAACTCCTTACTATCCCAATATATACACTATTTACAATCTATTTACAAAAACAGGCAACCATATTTGAAGGACAATCCAAAATCAATGTCAGCAGGCAACAAAGGTCAAACAAGCCGGTGGAACAAAGTATCATAAACAAAGCAAACACTAAAACAAACAGTACTCACAATTCTCAATATAATCTCAGAACTCAAACAAAACAAACAGTACTCACAAATCTCAATATTCTCTCAGAAGTCAAACAAAGCAAACAGTACTCACAAATCTCAATACTCTCAGTCCTAACACATCCAAAAACTCTGCACTATACCACAATCAAACATTTCAACAAACACAAGCAAGTGACCAAAAACAAGATGGCTGCCAAGGAAGTGGTGTCATGGCTTTTTAAAACACTGTAGGCCAATCAGGATCAAGCAAGCTGGAAGTGGCCAATTGGATGTGTTCTAAGCAAAACAGGAACAAGAAAAAAAAACAGATGAGACAAGACAAACATAGGATTGTAACAGTCAGCACAGCAGCAGATTCAAAACAAGGTTAATGTCCTATGACAATGAGGGAGAGATTGTCCCTAATGGGCAGGACTTTTCTATTCTGATGACATGTACAAAGGGAGAATGTCAATCAAAGTGGTTCTGCAGTGTTTTATGTTCATGAAATGTGATTATAAAAAAATAAATTAATACATTTTTGGCAATGTAGTTGTGCATTTGGTAGTGCTGTCGCCTCACAGCAAGAAGGTCACTGGGTCGCTGGTTGAACCTTGGCTCAGTTGGCGTTTCTGTGTAGAGTTTGCATGTTCTTCCTGCATTCACGTGGGTTTCCTCCGGGTGCTCCGGTTTCCCCCACAGTCCAAAGACATGCGGTACAGGTGAATTGGGTAGGCTAAATTGTCCATTGTGTATGAGTGTGTGTGAATGTTTCCCAGAGATGGGTTGCGGCTGGAAGGGCATCTGCTGTGTAAAAACATGCTGGATAAGTTGGCAGTTCATTCCACTGTGGCGACCCCTGACTAATAAAAAGACTAAGCCGACAAGAAAAAGAATGAATAAATGATTGATACATTTTTACCACCAGAAGCTGGTTATATTCACAGACTGCTGCCACACCTTGAAAATTAAATTTAAACCCCTTATAAGAGTGATTTTTGCCTACTAGGTCCCCTTTAATATTCAGTTCTGAAACTAATTAAAGAAACAGAATGTTATTAAAAATTACATAAAACAAAAAAATATTTTTTAAAAAGAGAAAGTGAAATGTGTTCAATCCCAGAAATGAAGTTTTAAATTGATACTTTTTATGCTCTTTGCACTTTTGATCTTTTTGTGTGCAACATTGCTGTTTAAACAGCTGCAACTTATAAAGCACAAAATCCACCCCAAAGTGAGCTATTCCCTGCATAAGCGGTTTCTAGCTCACACACAAGAAGAGTTTTCTTCCAAAAATGTACAAGTCAACTTTAAATTTTAATAAGTCCTGCCCAAGGGGACGAGGACTGATTGTGTTAATTTTGATAACAGTATTACTAGTTATTGTTAATAGTTTCACAAATCAAACAAACTAATAATAAACATGGTAATTCAGTTGACATTAATAGGCATAATACCCAATATTTATGTGATTTTTGTGTGCATGTAATTGGACTGTTATAGCTTTATGTGTATTTGATGTGCATTTGTAATCTTATGAGTAAGTGGACAGAGAACATTAATAATCATTTGTTGTGTTACCTGGAAATGTTGTGTATTGTGTGTTTCTTTATGTTTGTGTGTATGTGTCTATGCCCTCAGAAGACCACAAGGTATATGAGTTTAAACTGACAAGGCTTAAAAATCCATACAGATATGTTGTTTGTTGTTACTGGAGTAACAGACGCACCTACTGTATATGCCCTTCCCTTTTCAGAGAATGCAGTGGGAGCAGCAGCTCATTTGCATTTTGAAACAGAACATTAAAGCAAAAATAAAATCAATCCAAGGACCATATACGGCATGGTATAATAATGCTCCCTGGGATATTTTAAGCTGAAACTTCACAGGCACAATTTGGCAACACCTGAGACTTTCTAGACATAATAGGTCCTTTTTAAAAAGTGTGAATAGAAAGGATATGCTCTTTCACAGTCATCATATGCACCATACCGCCATCACAAGGACAGCAGCAGTCATCTACATCCCCAGACAGCACATTAAATCATAAAATGTAGCTTTGAAGAGACAAAGATTCATTTTGGAAGTGGCCAAAATATTTTCAGTGCGGGAAGAAACACTGATTAACTCTAAAATATCCACCCCAGCACAATAATAACACAAAAAAAAAAAAACACCAACAGCAAACCAAACCAAACCAAACAATGAATAGAAAATAGATAAATATACAGCAAATGTTTACTAAAGTCATTTTAGATTGTACTATGAACATATATCAATGATTGATTTTTAAACTTTATTTTTATATTAAATTCATAAAATAAATGAATAAAATAAATAAATAAATAAATAAATAAATAGTAATAATGATATATTTTTATGCTCCAGTCTCTACTATATATGGAAAACATAATGCACATACTAATACATTTGTACATAGTATCAAGTCAAGTCAAGTGGACATACCGAGGATTGAAATGTTGTGTATCGCAGGACAACGGTGCTACATAAATTAATCATAAATACAAACACAACACTAAACATAAGAGCTATTAAACCTATGCATGACATATACTATAAGATACTTTACTATACACATAAGACAGGCTATACAAGTACTTTTAAGTGAGACTGAACAATGTTGTGAAGGATATTGTGCGAGAGAGGTATTAAAGGTGAATACTGTGCAAAAGAGGTATTTAAGGTTTAATATTGTGCAAGAGATATTTAAGGCTGAAGCAAGCAGTGCAACATGATCTTGGTACATTTATAGTAAACATTGTTTTCCTCATTGAGTTCATGATGGAGTTTAGATAAAGTGTGAGGTTTCTTTTTTAAAAAAAAAGAAATATTTTTAAGATATACAGTAATATCTGAAAGTGTTTATCTTCCTTTTGGCATAGTAAGCGAAACCTAATCGACACAATAGTCGAAAGAAATAGAGCTAGGGCCAGACAGAATCTGCAGATATTTTTTTTGCTATTTCTGCAGAGAATTTTGTAAAAAAAAAAATCTGCGGATTTATGCGGAATGTTTTTGAGAAATATCATAGCTAAAAACTTAATATATGAAATAAAAAAATCAAAGTTTTTACCTTTTATTCAATAATATACAGTGCAAATACAATTAGATCAACTTATTTTGTAAACAAAGCACATCTCTTATATAATATATCAGACAGAAAGACATATTACTTTACAAACAGTATTGTTAATAAATCATATGAACATTTTAATAATACAATTATTATAATCACAATAATTTTAGTGAAATTAATTTTAAAACTGAATAAATTTAATTTTACACATATTTACACAAGTAAATAAATAGACATGACGATGAGCTAAAAATCTGCATGTGGGTCTAGCTCACTCCAAACCTTTCTTCTTTCCCTATATATTCTTCTACTTTCTATATTCTGCTCTAACTTCTATGCTACCCCAGTTTACACTTGAAACTTAAAATAGCACTATTTTACTATTGTCATCTCTTTTGTGATAAAACACTCTCGATATTCTTCTTTTGTATGCTGTTTTGGATAGAAGCACCTGCTAAAGGACTAAATGTAAAAACTTCAACAGACACCTAAGAATTTAAACAAAATAAAAGAAGACATGCTGAATGTCACAGTTTGCTAAGCCACAGGGTTACTGCAAATCATAAATCAATCTTAACAATTTCTATGCAGAAAAAATTTAATAAATCAAAAGTAATTCTTTTTTTTCAGGCTAAAGTTTAAACTACTTGGGAATTAATAAAACTGGTGCACTGTCTGATGTATTTGCAGGCTCACAGTGGTAGCTTTTCCTTGGCCTGAGGAGTTGACCTGAAGGGCCTTTTAAATAGTATCTGTCTAGACTGAAAAAGGCAAGTTGCCATAATGAAGAACATGCTTCATAAGTCATGTCTGCCACATTTACAAAGGTCAGCTCATCTTCATAACATCCACAGAATTCAGCTCATCTCCTTGAAAATTCAAGGAGTCGTAAACGAGCAATCAAATGAGTCATTTTCCCTTTCACATTTTAATTTAACAATATGTCAGTGAGGGAGGTGTGTGTGTGCGTATTTGTGTGCGTGCGGTTAAGGATTTGACTGCATTGATTTTCCTTTTATTCAGATTAGAAGTGAATGTGCACTCATTTTCTCGTTAAAATAAGCAGAGGAGAAATACAAAGAATGAGAGAATGAGAAAAAAGACAGAGCACCTCAAGAAGATTGAGCGAAACAAACAAACAAACAAAAAACATTCTGTTTTCTCTCTAAGATTTGTCACCACCTCTATGTAAACTGGCTTGTGTATTGATCAGGGGTTGCTTTATAATCAGCACGTCGATGAATGCCTCACCGAGCAGAAATCTATGGGCAACTGGGCCATTAGAGAAAGCTCAGCTATTAAAAAAATCTGACAGAGGTTTTGAAAGCTAAAAACGATCAATCATCAAAGTGACAGAGGGGGAAATGGGAAGCGTGCTGTGCCATCATTCTTGCTAACGATAAAAGAAATGCAGAACTACAGAGCCACAAAACCTTCAGAGGAGTTATAAAAGCTTGGGTGGTAACAGAACATAATAGTTGAATCTGAATCTGGAGAGGCAGCCAAAACATATTTACATTTACTTCTCAGATGCTTTCCAGGATATGAATGCAGGCAATATCTGTGTCAGTGGCGGATGATTTAAGCATTGTACAGTACACAACTACACAATTCTGGCCACAATCGAGTCATCAGTTTTGAAGCACATTCCTGCATTGATGCTTCTTCCACAATGAATTTCAGATTAATAACAATTTAATAATAATAATAATAATAATAATAATTTAATAATTTAATAATAATAATAATAATTTTTTTTTTTTTTTTTGCTAACTGGCATTTTAATCCAGCATGTCAACGTGGCTTTATTGACCTTCGCGGAGCATGTCATAGATCAATGATGTAAAAACCCCAGCCGATTTTTCTAGTGGGTCTTGACTGTCATGCAGTAATGAAAACTAATATCCCATGGTGTGATGAGACTTATTTATGTAAAACATCTTTATATTTGCCAAGTAAGACATGTTGCTGGCTCAACATCTTTTTAACATTCTTATTCAGCAATGTAGTCCTAACACAAACCTTTCCTTTAATTATAATATCTACAGTACACCATGAAAAGATCCGTAATTTCACGTTCTTTTTTCTAGCAGCTGGGGTGCTGGAAAAAATGTAAAATAACGGCTGTTAAATTACAGAAATTTACTGTAAAATAATGACCGTTAAATTACAGACATTTACTGAAAAATAACAGACGTTAAATTGCAGAAATTTGTCATAAAATAACAGCCGTTAAATTACATAAATTTACCGTAAAATAATGGCCGTTAAATTACAGACATTTACTGAAACATAACGGACATTAAATTACAGAAATTTGCCATAAAATAATAGACGTTGAATCACAGAAATCTGCAGTAAAATAACAAATGTTAAATTACATAAATTTACCATAAAATAATGGCCGTTAAATTACACAGATTTACTGAAAAATAACAGACGTTAAATTACAGAAATTGCTGTAAAATAACAGACGTTGAATTACAGAAATTTGCCGTAAAATAACAGACGTTGAATTACAGAAATTTGCCGTAAAATAACAGGTGTTAAATTACAGAAATTTGCCATAAAATAACAGACATTATATTACAGAAATTTGCCATACAATAACAGCCGTTAAATGACTGAAATTTGCCATAAAATAACAGACGTTAAATTACTGAAATTTGCCGTAAAATAATGGACGTCAAATTACAGAAATTTGCCGTACAATAACAGCCGTTAAATTACTGAAATTTGCCATAAAATAACAGACGTTAAATTACTGAAATTTGCCGTACAATAACAGTCGTTAAATTACAGAAATTTGCCATAAAATTATAGACGTCAAATTACAGTAATTCGCCGTAAAAAATAAAATGGAAAAAAAATTGTCATTTAACTACAGAAATTTGCCATAAAATAACAGACATTAAATTACAGAAATTTACGAGAAATTAAAATTTAAGGAAATTTCTGTAATTTAACAAACATTATTTTACGATAAATGTCTTTAAATTAACGACCATTATTTTACAATAAATTTCTTTAATTTAATGACCATTATTTTACAGTAAATTTCTGTAATTTAACGGCTGTTATTTTACAGTAAATTTCTGTAAATTAACCAGCCACATTAAAATTGTCTATAGTCAGGATCAGCTCATATAAAAGGTTAAAGCAAGTGAGCAGATGATCTACAAAATGAGCCGAGTTCTACAAAAGCCTCCTGAGGTGAAGAAGGCAGAGTGGAGGTAGTGAACATTTTTTATGTTTAAAGATATTTCTGTGCTGCTTCACATTTCTTTGTGTGTAATAAGCAATGTGTATGCACATTTTGGATCCACCTATCACCAACATGCTCTTTAAATAAGCAATCAAATAAATAAATAAATAACCCCGTACCTTTGACTTTACACCTTGTCTCAGTTGATCAATGGTGCAGTTTAATTCAGTTGCTTCAATATAGAGATGCGCCAACAATGAACATTGTTCATACCTTCCTAACATACCTTCAGATCAAGCTCATGGATGCACAAATAGGCATGAATGTATTTAATATTTCAACATGGCAAAGAACATGAAAATGATTTCTGTGCTGGGCTGAAACTAGCAAAAAAAAAAAAAAAAAAAAAAAAACATTCCCCATTGCACCAGCTTTATGATATGGCCCAAAGAAATAACAAAAGAGCTCAGTCAGCTGAAATACTTAACCTTTTCCATGTGCATTTGATTAGGAAATTCCCGTTCTCCCCTTTCCAAAATATTTAAATTAGTTATCTCATTTACACAACCTTTCTACAAACCACACGTCAACCTCTCCCCCAACCCCAACACAAAGTAAATAGTGACTGAGATACTTCCTAAATATCAACAGCGAAAAATGTGGCAAGTTTTTGGATCAAGGTAAGCTGAGGCTTTCATGTGGGGATGCAGGAGATTATTCTCTAAGAAGCATCTTGGCAGAATGGTGCTGCTATAAATAAAACAGTACTGTAAAAGAAACCTGGTGGCAGAGAAAGGTTCAGGGGTTCAGGCATTAAAAAAGAGGGGAGAAAAGATAATGAAAGGCACTTGACTTCTCTTCTGTTTTACTGAGTGGCTAAATCACTACTTCCTTTCTCTAATTACAGAGTGAAGGAATTAGTGATTAAAGTAATGAGTGCAAAAGGAGACAAATGGTGCAGGAGTTCATGTGTGTGTGTTTGTGCAAGGCAGAAAATAAATGGTAAATAATATAAATACTATGCAAGTGTCAACATATGCAAACTTTTCATCCAATATTTCAAAGTAGCATGTAAATTACGTCACATTTACAGACGAATACTATAAAGTATTTGTTATTTATTAAGCATTGTTATAATGTATGACATGCTTATGAGTTTTTAGAATCAAACCATTTTACTTTTAAATTGTGCAAAGTTAATGAACATACTGTAGGTAAATTAAAACTTAAATTCAAAGACAATGCAATAACTGTCATTTCTAACCAGAAAATGTCTTGAATGAAGTCAGAAGTCAGAACTATTAGCACCCCTTTTATTTTTATTTTTTTATTTTTTAAGTATTTCCCTAATGAAGTTTACAGAGCAAGGGAATTTTCACAGTATATCTGATAATATTTTTTCTTCTGGAGAAAGTTTGATTTGTTTTATTTTGCCTAGAATAAAAGGAGTTTTAAAATTTTTAAAAGCCATTTTTAGGTCAAAATTGTTAGCCTCTTTAAGCTATATTTTTTGATAGTCTACAGAACAAACCATCATTACAATAACTTGCCTAATCACCCGAACCTGCCTTGTTAATCTTATTAACCTGGTTAAGTCACTTTAAGCTGTATAGAAGTGTCTTGAAAAATATCTAGTCAAATATTATTTACTGTCATCATGACAAATATAAAATCAATAAGTTGCTAGAAATTAGTTATTAAAACTATTTTGTTTAGAAATGTGTTGAAAAAATTCTTCTCTCTGTTAAACAGAAATTGGGGGGAAAAAATAAACAGGGGGGCTAATAATTCAGGGGGGCTCATACATCTGACTTCAACTGTGTATATATATCTTTTAAAAATTGTGGACCAGAATAGAAGAACACACTGCACTGAAAGCATTGTTAGCGAAATCTCACTCAATACTAACTCAGTAACTTCAAAGTCCCTGTACTATATAGTCTTTAGTAACCTCTACTTCCTATAATTCCATTTTAACTTATTAATGACTGATACCAATTCCACTCGAATTCCATATGTTGACATAAAAGACACTGGTTTTAAAATGCAATATCACACGAGTAGCACTGCGATATTGCTGTATATTAGCACTGCTGGGTGGCGTGTGTTGGAATGTGACATTGCATTTATACAACAGTTCGATGGGCATAATAGTGTACATAAAAAAGAAAATCAAACACAAGAGTCTAAAAATTCATTTGTATGAGGATCTACTTTCTTCCACCAATCACTCGCATCTGCAGATGCCGTCAAAACAGCCAGTGGCATAGCGGACCCGCGTCATTAGGGGGCCCTGCGTTGTCGCTCCCACCCCAACTCTCCTAACACCACACCCCCCCTCCAACTTGTTTAGGATTTGCTTAATGCATTTGGTAATGGTATGTACTTGACATAGACCAGTATGGCTGCTTTAATAAAACCATAAAACATTCTGATGTCTTTATTTTTAGCACTCATCTCATTTAGTCTCATATTTCATGTTCTCTGCACACCCTAGTACCAATCACAGGAAATCAAGTAAGTTAATTCGAATAAATAGGCTAGCAACAGGGTGACATTTGGGTAATTGCAGAACCATAGTTCTCCTGCTATCTAAACAGGATTCATTTCCGCGTGCAGAGAGCCCATTATGATAAGCTATCCAGATACATGTGTGAAAAATGAACTCTGAGCTATTAGTCATTATAAAGAGGTCAAATAAAAACAAGCATCTCTGAATAAAGTGCTTATTTTTTTGCCATCAGTATCCAGGTCACTAGTTGAAGACATGCTGTTGTGTTGATTTGATCCACAACACATGTTGATTACTATGCTCCCAGCAGTTGGACTACATCTCAAGCACTCTTTTCCAGTTCCCTCTCTTTTCTGCAGGGTCACTAGAGTCCCCTTACATAGCCATTTTAAACCCCCCAATTCATCTCCCACCTGTCTGATAGGGAGATTCTATTTCACACATCCGGCCACAAGCCTCAATCACAAGAAGCCAAACTGTTATCTCTGCTCTTAAATAAAATGACATCTCTTCTTTTCTGTCGCTCGCTCTCTCGTTCTCCTCTAGTGGCTCTCACCTTTGTAAACAGATGGGTTAGCTGTTTTTCTTTCAAACAGTGAGAGAAAAGAGGATGATGAAAATATTGAAAGTGAAAAAGCTTTTACCAAAAATGGGCCTGTTACATCTCCCCCCCCCCACACACACACACACACACACACACACAACAAAAAATAAAAATACAGTTGGTGGAAACAAATTTATTCCTGTTCAAGTCATGCATGTCAAACAACCTGTTTAGCAAATAAACATGCAGTTTTGTGTGTGTTTGTCTGTTTACACCTTGTATTTCTTACATTGTGGGCAACAAAATGTCCCCTCATGTATAGCAATACCAGTAAATTTTGATCTTGTGAAGACATTTTTTGATCTCCATGAAGAAATAGGCTCTTAAATCACAATGAATTAATTATTTTGAACATGTAAAAATGCAAATGGGCTTTATGCACACAGACTTTTAATTTTCAGCCAGGCAGCCCAAGGGTCTTTCCATTGCAAAATTGTCATGTTTAAGCAATTTTACATCTGAATTTTTTTAAAATCAGCAATCTTCATTGCCTGATAGATATACGATATGAAGTGGGTCAAGAAGTGAGTCAGATCGGACAAGAAACACTGCATTAAATTCCATTTCCCCCCGCCATGTCTTTAAAATATGACAATTTTTTCCCCCCAGTATTTTCAATGGAATTTCTGCGCTAGCCTGTTGCTACTTACGGCGCTAGTGGTTACAACGGTCTTTCATCTTGTTTTACGCTTGAAAAACTAAATGAACGCTTAAGTCTATTTAACTGAACGCATTGTAATTACATTACAACAACGATGCTGTAAAAACAACCTTGTGAAATTGAAAATAGTCAAATTAAGCTTTCACCGGACATTTATTGTTGGTTTTAAAACTCTAGCTGTGCACAGAGCCCATTGCTTTCTTTGAGAGTTAGGTTTAGAGGTAGGAGGACAAAATATCGAGTTTGTACAGTATACATATCAGTTTGATTATGAAATATTCCTATAGTGTTTGTGTGATAAATGCAAGTGTAAATGGGACCTCAAACCCATATTTGTGATCAGATATTAACTGCCCATGATTTGAATAATGCTGTATTATAAAAACACACATTTTAAGGACAAATTTGTCCTTATACTATCATTTATTGTCGTTTTACTGTCTATGTTTACGTGGATATCAGTAAGTGAATTATTTTCCTTAATCTGAATAAGACAATAATATGGTTAAGGTGTTTACACAAGTTGCTTTTTGAATGTTCTTTTCATGATCCCGTTTTACATGTTATAGCACTAAATTCGATTAACGTCATTGCGTCACCTCGCTAACCACGTTTTCACCAGATTTTCATGTAATTTCAGGTGTTTCATTTTTAAAACTGCAGTTTGGCATTTTCACTTTCATTCAGGAACATTTCATGCATGCCTCCGTGACAAATGATAAGTATTGGATGTGAGTGTAAACCACTGCAAGAGTGTTGTTTTTATGGGAAAAAAAAAAACTCAATATTTCGTGATGCAGGTGTCTGTGGTCTTTCACTGACTCGGTAAGTGCAGAGAATAGTGTCAAACAGCCATGTGTGTGAAATATTCTCTCACAAAATGCAGCAAAAGTCCTACATGACGGTAATAGTTTAATAAAGGTGTTTACATGTCTTTACAGCACTTCAATAATGCGAATAAAATTGGCATACGCCACATGTCTTAATTCAACTTTGTTTAGTTCGATTATGACCTTAATCTGATTGAATTAATCAAAAATCGCTGTTTACATGGTAGACTCAAAATCAGAGTATTGTTTTAATCATATTAAAATCAGATTATTGGTGTCCATGTAAAAATACTTAGTGTCATCCATTTATTGTCATTTTTATTTACTTTCCTTCCTGCTTTCCTGCAGTGTGTTTTGTTTTCAGTGTTACCAACAAAAATCATGCAGATGAATTATTAAAGATACTCTGAGCTGCATTCAAACTCCACTTGGCTCAAGAACCTGAGAGGGCACTTGAACATTTTACTTGCCTTCTGTTAGCTAAAATGCTTTTCTTTGCCTTACATTCATTTTCTTGAAGCAAAAATAGATGTGGTGGTGGTGAGCTCCCATTCTGAGTGCTCTTTTAGCAAGTGCTGATCATCTAATATCATGTCAAATGTGGTTTAAAATATGCAGTTCCTACAACAATATGTGAACACTTCCTCAACTTTGTACAATGTAAAGCCATAATTTTGTTTAGGTTAAAAATGGCAGATCTAGGGCGACGCGGTGGCACAGTGGGAAGCACGCTCGCTTTACAGCAAGACAGTCGCTGGTTTGAGCCTTGGCTGGGTCAGTTGGCATTTCTGTGTGGAGTTTACATGTTCTCCCCGTGTTCGCGTGGGTTTCCTCCAGGTGCTCTGGTTTCCCCCACAGTCCAAAGACAGTAAATCATTTTAAAATTGTAGCTTTCTTAAAAGCAGGGTTCGACAATAAAGATCGCCCTATATGCATGCAAATGTGATATTAGAATCGAGAAGCAGCACAACTGCCAAAAATAACTGTGTTCGCGCAAGCAAAAGAAAGCAGGTGAATACCGAATGAGAGGATGATCAGGGTGTGTAAACAATGACAGAATTTTCATTTTTGGAGAACTATGCTGTTGACATTCCTTTAATGTTTAAATTTATAGGATTTTGAAAAAAATGATGTATACTTTGTATTGATTTAATAAGACTAAAAAAGCATGTCATAAATTATAGAAATGATTAGCTAACAAGGGGTGAAAAATATTTTAAAATTCATATTTTTAAAAAATAATATGACTTCTAATCTTTGATAATTTCATGCACTTTTTTGATGATTTCATGCACCAAATTTAAAATGCAAATTTGCAACAATTACCCATCTAAAATGTTGAGACATTTATATTTACCATTTAAACCTGTTAGTATACAAAAAACTAACCAGATTGTGATGTTTTCCAAGTTCTGCAACATTAAAATGCCCAAAGTTGCAGAAACAGTCGTATACAGTATGTGTGGATTCATACACTGTATGAAACAACTGTGTGAACTCTAGCAGATGCCTGTCACCTATAATTCTCTGAACTTCATCTGGCGGCTGAGACTGTATCTCATTGTACAAGAAGCTCACAAGAAATCTTTAGAGGATGTTGTGGGCTTTATTTAGTAGCACGGCATGCTGAGCACACTCATGTTTAGCCGCAAGATTCTGCAGTGAAAGTCTGAAAGTTGGAGAAGCTTGACAGTGAGGTACTGTATATTTCCCTTAAAGCTATTCTGTAGAAACAACAAAGTTCACATATCTACATATCTAAAGGCCAAGGACATGAGAGGCTAACAAAAACTGCAAGTTATTGTCAACAAACCATGAAAATAAATAGTCTGCATGCGTATACACACTGTAAATGCCTCAGGTTTACATTAGAATGTGCTAGTGTTTATATCTGGGATGCTACTAGACATATCCAGATGGGATGAATATAAAAGCATGGCACATAAACATCAACACACACAACCAAACTCTCAGGCCATAACCGGACATACCTGCAACACAAGACTCTGGTCAAAGTTGTAGGCACTTGGTCGTCCCTCTAATGTGGAGAAGGCCACATTTCCGCCTGTCAGCGGAGAGATGTCACTAAACTCATCCGTGCAAAGTGGCGTCCTTTCGTTATCACCTGGACGTATGAAGCCCTTGTTGTCTCTTCCGTACGTCTTACGACAGGAAGCGCTGTAATATTGGTACGGCTGCCACGGTCCATTCTCATCTGTACGCTTGTAGATGGCGAAGCTCTCTGGTCGACTGGTGTAGAACTTTAAACGGACATAGGTGATCTCAAAAGCCTTCCCTGCGGAAAAAAATGAGACAAAAACAGTTAATGTCAATATAATTCATTCATTTTCTTTTCAGCTAAGTCCCTTTATTAATCAGGGGTCGCCACAGCGGAATGAACCGCTAACTTATCCAGCATTTGTTTTATGCAGCGGATGCCCTTCCAGCTGCAACTCATCACTGGGAAACATCCATAGACACTCATTCACACATACGCTACGGACAATTTTAGCTAACCCAATTCACTTGTACCGCAGGTTTTTGGACTTGTGGGGATACCGGAGCACCCGGAGGAAACCCACGTCAATAAAACAAATGGGGGTAATTAGGTAATAAAAATCCAAGTCATTATTAAAGTGAAATATGAATTGAGCTCATGTAAGATTTACAAATCCATCTCTTCAATTATGATGAGGCAAAGAAGGTAGAAGATCAAGCTAGAAGAAAATTAAGGATGAAAAAGAGAAAAAAAATGAAAGAAGATGAAAACACTTCATCCAATTTAGAGCGGAAAGCAGTTTTCTTGTGGCTCTGTAGAGAATACGTGGTGTTTGTGTCTTGAGAAATTGGCATACTTGGTGGTACTTTGTCAGTTTAATTGCCGCTTGAATCTAATTGTCCAAATGAACCGGAGAGTTGCTGAGAAGTCTTTAACCTTAGGTTTCTCCAGAGGGACTGTTCCGGCAGCCAGAGCACTGGAACAGATAGAACTGTGACAAATGACTCACAGTTTCTTTGTTTAAATCCATTTATATTTAGCCAGCAACTTGTTATACTGCTGTGTTTTGAGATTTGCTACAGTATCATCCCTGTAAAATTAATATAAGCTACTTATTGCCAGTGTTTCTGCCGGATGACTGCTTCGTCATCCACCAATAAAGCCCACAGCTGGCAACTGTCTGTGTGAGGTCTAAGTAAGCAATAATCACATGACCGTACTTATACACAAACAAAAAGCTCCACTGCCAGCAGGATATTACTTGTACACAACAATCCAATCAGCACAAAGTTAACATTGAGCAACTTTTGCTTTTCAGACACAGCATTATGGAGTTATATTGTCTACTTTTGTTCCAAGAATTAATATATGCTCAGGTGAAGTCCAAGTCATTTGAACAACTGTGTCTCTCTGATAATCACTGAAACCTAAAGGGATAGTTCACCCAATAATTAAACTATCCATCCCATTTACTCACACTCAAGTGATTCTAAACTTTTGTTTTTTCTGTTGATCAGAAAATAAAATATTCTGAAGAATGTTGGGGGAAAAAAAACAGTTATTGATAGTAGAAACAGAGCATAAGATAAAGTCAATATGGCTGTTTTGTGCGTGTGTGTGTGGTGTGTGTTTGAAGAAGAAAGAAACCAGAACAGGTTTGGAACAAATGGAAGGTAGTATTTTCATTTTGGGTGAACTATCATTTTAAGGCATCTGAATCTGTGTTTTGAATATCATTTTAACAAACTCTTACAATTTCTGACATGTTAGGATGATGGGTGCTTTTCAAACAGAAGGCTGCATCCTAATAAGGGCATTTCCTTCCTTGTACAGTCCTTCTGCTAATTGAAGACTAAAATTGTCATAAGCATTAAACTCATCTTCAGTCAATCAGTGTTCCGTACCGAGTTAGAGGTGGGAATATCTGAGTTAAAAATCCTACTTCTTGCACAAGTAAAATTGGAATGACTTCATTCATTCATTTTCTTTTCGCTTACTCCCTTATTAATCAGGGGCTGCCACAGTGGAATGAACCACAAACTTATCCAGCATATGTTTTACGCAGCGGATGCCATTCCAGCTGCAATCCATCACTGGGAAACATCCATACACACTCATTCACACACATACACTACGGACACTTTTAGTTTACTCAATTCACCTATAGTGCATGTCTTTGGACTTTTGGGGGAAACCGGAGCACCCAGAGGAAACCCACGCCAACACGGGAAGAACATGCAAACTCCACACATAAATGCCAACCGTGATGCCAGGAATAAATGTGTGGATATTAATTTAACAATTCTTATAGCATAGTAATATTTGCATGCTAGAAGGCCATGTGAGGATATTTTTGTATCCCTACAAGCATTATTACACAACAATTGTATTTATTTAAAAAAAAAAATAAAATAACTGGCTGAATGAAAGACTTTGCTTTAAAAAAATGCATATGAACTTGAATGTGTTCTTATTTTAAATAAGTATTTTCTGTCACCCAAAACTGTTTGTTCTATATACTGTAGTATGAATATGTGCAACATGAATGTAGCCAGGCGGACATAGTAAAAGTTAGCAATTTTTACTGCAACAAAACCTACAATATAGTGTCTGTTAGGATGTCTTAGTGCAACAGTAATAATACATCCTCTGCTGTAGCCTTATGGGCAGTAATATGTGTTGTAAGCACACTTCAGAATCAAACCAAACAGTATGTCAATTAGGGTTGGTCGATGTTGACAAATTTGGCATTGTACAATGTCTAATGTGAAACATCATGATGGGTGATGGCATCATCGTCATAGGGGGCGGTGAATTGATTATTGATTATACAAATTAATAATTTGTAGCCTAGCGTTTAAGCTACCTGACCCCCATGATCTTTGTTTTACCCATTACCAAACCAACAGTATCTGAGGTTTTCACTAGAATTACTAAGTACAAGTGTGAAAGTGAAAGATTGAAGTAACTTAATTATTTTGGTTGAATGAATCCATTTTGAACAAAATTTGTTCTTTAGATAAATCAGAGGCTAAATTCAAAATTTAAAAAAAAAAATCTCACTCTTGTTTTTTTTCATGACTTTCTGTCATGTACACCGACATGCTCACCCACAGCATGGCGTTGCCATGTTGAAATCATTTAGGCATAATTTAATCTCAGCATGTGAGAAGATTATCTTGGCTGGAGATAAGAAGGAAAGAAATGGAGAAAAAAACATGCGGGGGAAAAATAAAAAAAAGAGGACAAAGGTTGGTCTCCGTCTCTAATCATGATGATTACACAAAACTCAGCTGGACTTGAATTGGAATATGTACATGTACATGTCAACCACTGTGTCGTATAGAAAGCCACCGGGATGTAGTGCCACAGCTGTTCTCCTTGAAGAAAGAGCAGACTAAACTTATCTGTGTATATAAGTGGGTGTATTTGTGTCTGAACTCGACTGAACCTGACCAGACTCAATATTTACACATAAACTATAAAGCTGTGCGTAATCATGTCTGTGTATGGTAAAAACAGGAATGACTTTAAGCTTTTAATGATTTTGGAGTAAAATAAGAAAGTACACACTACAAGGGAATGCACAACAAAATCCTGTTAACATTTGCAATTTGCAGGGCACTTTGTAGATGACTTGGTGTTAAGTTGTTCGGCATCTGCAATTTTTTTTTTTTACTCAGTCTAAACACTTTGCTAAAACTGTAGATTTGCACACGTTTATTTTTAATGTTCCATACAAGTATTTTGCAGCAAACATCTGTATCTCATATTGGCCCTTTGAACTTCACTGAATGAAACCCACAATAGAAACCAGATGTGGAAACATTCCTTAGAAGTCTGCATGTGTGTGTTTGTGTATATTTACGTGTGTGTATGGGAAATACCTGACCTGGAACAGGACCTCTGCTGTTTTCTGTGTTTGTCTTATACTTTGTAGTGTTTTTGTACCACCCCCATCACTATGTGTGTGTGTGTGTGTGTGTGTGTGTGTGTGTGTGTGTGTGTGTGTGTGTGTGTGTTTGTGTGTCTGTCTGTCTGTCTGTCTGTATAGGCCTCCCTAGGATGTATATTGTTTGGTTTGGAAATTTGAGAAGGCCTTTCATAGACACCCAACTGCAAGGCATCTTTGAATCAGAGAGCGTACACCATTTTAACTTTGTTTTTAGCCTGATTAGCCTCTCAAGAAACAATTTTACAGCCCTTTTATCTCGCTTTGTTTTCTGTTCTCTTACTTTCACAAAATGTGCTTCCAACAGAATCACTAAGTCCCTTGTACGATTTTGATGTGGAGAAACTGAAAGCTTTTTTAAGAAGAAGCACCAAATACATTAACTTCAGCTAGCAGCTAGTTTAATGAGTAAATCAGAGTGACACATGGTTATTTACACTATGAATCAATAGTTTTGCTCTTTATGACTGTAAAAACTAAGTCTGGTTCACATTTGAGCTTGGAGGTGCCCACCGAGACAGGAAAGCAAAAAAAATCTATAGCCTAAAGACACCTTCACAGTTTGAGCTGTTTTTTCACACTGATATGAACTTTATATGTTTTTCAGTTGTCACATTACCAGAGGATTTAACCCATAACCCTCTAATTTCATTCTTAAACATGCTTTCAAAGGCTATTATTTATTACAAATAATAATAATGGTTTAGGCAAGATTTTCATCAGTGTATACTAATTCCTGGCACTTATTGTTCCAAAATGTCATCACTATTACTTGATGTACTGTAGTGAGTGAAGGATTTGAGCAAAAATATCACTGCATTACTTTATAATAGAACAAATATAGTATTTTAAAATAGTTTTCACAAGTTTTACATTAAATAGCACCGATTTTACCCCATTTATAAGATGTAAGATAAGCATTTGGTGTCTCAAGAATGTGTCTGTAAAGTTTCAGCGCACATACCCATCAGATAATTTATTATAGGCCCTACATTTTTTCCCGTTTTGGTGTCTAAATACATCTTATCTGTTTTTGTAGCCTGTAGCTTTAAATGCAAACGAGTTGATTCCCACCGCCCACATCAAATAGACGGTGACAGAGAACAGTTTTACTCAAACATACCAAGTAAGTTTATTTCATGTTTTTGTGGTGGAGTTTATCCAAGCCTTTCTGAAATGATGAGTCTCACATAAATGCCTTTTGCAGTGCACACACACACACACACACGTTTGGATTTACTGACACCATGCGAATGTAGTGATTTTAGTGGTTAAGAATTAGATAGCAATTTTACTCTCTTCATTACAAACATGCTCTGTTTTAAAAAAAGTTCTGTGGACGTGTATACATGTTATTATAGAAACATGGCACCTATCAATCAATTTGGTGGGCGAGGAAAACTGCACCCTTGTCACGTGGTGGGCCTCAAAATCTCTATATTTTGGCCCTATTTTAACCTTAGGAAATTTTAAAGACTTGTTGGGTTTAAATCACCCCAATACGACAGTGGACACACTATACATATACACAGTTCTGTGCAAACAGCTTACAAAAGTTAATTCTCACCATAGGTGCCCTTTATATAAGAAACTAAAAGTTTTGGACATAAAGATAAACTGTATTTAATTTTTATAAAAAAAAAAAAACCTTTTGAAGTATAACATATTACTGTACTTATCAGTAACTGTATGCCTTTCCACATTATTGGACAAAAAAGGCCTACATGTCAGACGCTCTAATTCAATTTTTAGCAAGAGTGTTAAAGATTGTGTCAATTTGTTGGTGTTGTTTGACTTCAGCAGGCTGTTGCAGTAATGTGCTAATAACCAAAACTACGGTTGTGTCACCTGACTGTCGTCTACGTCCAAGTGTAGCTTCAACACAAGTTTAGTAAAAGTTATTTTTTTTTAATTGCTTCATACTAACTGTGTTGTTCTGTTACTCTGTCTCTCTGAGGATTAAAGATGAAAAATAAGAGCGAAATCTCACAGAATACAAATAACAGTTTTTTTATTTCAAAAATGTTATATAAGACAATTGGGAGTACTTATGATTGAAAACAATGTAGCATTAAGCCTGCAGGGCAATAATGTAATAGAACTAGTATACAGCTGAGATTTCAGCCATCTAAAGTGATAGGCCAACAGATTTCTGTCACATTTACATACAGCATCCAATTCACAGCTGGGACTGGGACAAGACTGCCGTTTATAACAGTAGTTGTAGTTTAGTTTGCATTCGATTTACTAAGAAAAGAATGCTGGGTTGAATGTTTAGTAAATAAGTTTTAAATGCACTATTAATTAGTATTTTATTAAAATTAAAAAATATATATTAAAATATATTTTATATATAAAAATATTCATTCATCCATTTTCTTTTTGGCTTAGTCCCTTTATTAATCTGGGGTCGCCACAGCGGAATGAACCGCCAGCTAATCCAGCATAAGTTTTACGCCGCGGATGCCTTTCCAGCCACAACCCATTACTGGGAAACATCCATACACACTCATACATTATGGTGAATTTTAGCATACCCCAATTCACCTGTATCACATGGCTTTGGACTTGTGGGGGAAACCGGAGCACCCGGAGGAAATCCACACCAACACAGGGAGAACATGCAAACTCTACACAGAAATGCCAACTGACCCAGCCAAGGCTCGAACCAGCGACCTTCTTGCTGTGAGGCGAAGGTGCTACCCACTGCGCCACCGCATTGCCATATTTAAAAATATATATAAAATACATTAAAAATGTCTGAAAGTATATTGAAAATTCAGGTGTTCTCTTCAGATGTGTCTGACATGTAGTCTGGTTCTGTCAAGGTTTTTTTTTTTCTTCACTCCTCTTTACTCAAGATTTTTTCCCTCTCCGCTGTCGCCACTGGCTCGCATGGTTCAGGATTGGTAGAGCTACGCATCGATGAATTTGCTCTTCAGTGTTTGAATTCTCAGTAATGATTTTATATCACACTGAACTGAGCTAAACTGAACTGAACTTAAACACTAAAAATTGAACTACACAGTTCCAGTTACTATGACAATTTATGTTAAGCTGCTTTGACACAATCTACATTGTAAAAGCGCTATACAAATAAAGCTGAATTGAATTGAATTGAATGTATTTTTTTTTTCAGGAAATTTTCTCTGTTGAACATAAAATCTGATATTTTCAAGAATATGAATACACAAATAGTTGCAGGTCCCCCATTGACTTCCACTGCGTTTTTTTCATACAGTAGAAGTCAATGGGGACCATTAACAGTGTAGTTACATTTGTAAAAATATATATAATGTCATGTATGTTTGGAACAATTTGAGGGAGAGAAAATGATGACAGAATTTCTACTATTGGGTGAACTATCCGCTTGTTAATTTGTGACGTATAGAATACTGTTTCAGGGTCCAAGCCGCTACTTATTTGAATTGAGAAAATGTTTGTTTATGGCCACTTTTTTGTCATATCACACATTAAAGTGTTTTTTTTATGAAATCATGGTGTACACATCCATCTCTGGACTTGCTGCATCACAAAAAGCAAAATTTTAACTTTTTTATTTCAAATTTTTTATAAAACATTAATCACTTTCTGGCCATTTTATATTAGACA
Organism: Danio rerio; assembly: GCF_052040795.2. Taxonomy (NCBI): domain Eukaryota; kingdom Metazoa; phylum Chordata; class Actinopteri; order Cypriniformes; family Danionidae; genus Danio; species Danio rerio. Next base: position 35,437,068 of record NC_141025.1, on the reverse strand, counting down.
TGGATATATACATTGTGATTGTGTTTTTCCGAAGTATTACAGCCCTTTGTAAATGTTTATTATTACCATTTGATGAGTCTCCCCATACAGTTTGATTAAGCGCTTGGAACCGGAAGCCGCTTCACATGACTTCACACTTAACAAACGGATGACTTTAAAAACAAAACACTACATGTACTGAGTTCACTTAGATGGCTCACGATATTCAGATAAGCCTAGATGCTTTACAACACGGTTACAACTGTTCAAATTTTGGCTAAATAAGTATATAGCTAACACTGTATTGCATCAATGTTAAATATTATAAATATTAACTATGATATAAATCTAAATATACTGACAATTTTTGCCAGTTTGCTTATTTACTATTTTTTTTTTTTTACATAGTATTTATATATACATAATCATATTTTTAGGACTGTTAAATTTGTCTGACCCATTTGCATCTGGACAGTACGTCTCAAATAAGCCACTTGAAGAAACATATCTGAAAACAGCAGTTTTAAATAAGATAATATAATAATAGTTTTTATTTCTGTATTTTCAGTATTTTACTAGTGTCCTCGTTATTTGCTTTTTTTAAATCATTTTTTTAATATATTCTATGTAAATTAAATTGACTTCAACTTCACTTTTTCATTTCTTCTGAAATGTATTTGTTTCACATAAATGCCAGGTATTTATTTTTATTATTGTTACATTTAAAAAAAAAAATCTAAATTATTTTAATATTATTTTACATTTTTAATTATTAGCTTAATTTTAATTGATAAAAACATTTCTGAATAGTTCTCATAAGCAATACCAGCACTGCTCTACAAATTCCAGTTCACATTTCTTCTGCACATATAAACACAATGTAAACAAGAAATAAAATCAGGCATGCTATAAATATTTTAGAATTTAGCACATTCAGTGCTGTATTTTCCCTCCATTTCATCAATTTCAAAGCCCAGTAGGGAGTCTTACCAAGATGCAGAGTGATGTTGACTGAATTCGGGTACTGAACTCCATAGAACATGGACTGGCTCTGCCACCAGGTGGGCTCCTCATCCGTGTGGAAGTCTGTCAGGTAAGTGGCGTTACGATTTAGCTCAGAGTCGAAGGCGTCACAGTGATGACAAGAGCGCGTGGACCCAGTCTGCATGCAGTAGTCCTCAGGTGGGATCCCGCACACATTTGAAACTATCACGGAATGATTGAAGGCCGCATTTTCAAATTTAGGTAAACACAAGCTCGGGACGCCATTCTCATCATAACACGAGTCCATTCCAGCAAAAACAAAGTAGACGCTGGCAAAAAGCAGAAGTAAAAGAGAGTGAAGTGCAGAGGAATCCATCCTTCCACAATGGCCTACAACAGAAACAACTTCAAAAGAGCCGAGTGCTCGAAAACAAGTCTAGCAAATAATCCAAATCAGAGCCACATGCTACAGGGAAAAAAACTTCAAGGGAAGTTCAGTAGTTCAGTGTTCAAAGGCAAGCATAATAAAGTATGTGATACAGCGAACACGCATGCAGATACACACATTTTGTGTAGGAAAAAAACAATTCTCTGAGTTTGCATGCAGCAGTAAAGTTTCACAAAATGTGGAAGAGATGCAGCTCAGATAAGCAGGAGAGGTTTACAGAAACTGGAATATTCCTTCATCTTCAGTCTTTCCCCTCAGTGCATTTTTCTTTCTAACAGCATGTGTTTCCTCTGTAACTGGGACACCAAGTTTCTTGCTCTCTCATACAGATTTACAGACAGACAGAGCAGAGGGAGGAGAAAAGGGTGGAGGGGAGTCACTGGAGTTGACCAATAATTAGATAAATAGAGGGAGGCACTACATGAGGAAATGAGTTTGAAAAAGGGGGCTATAGTGGTGCCCTCTATTTTAAGGCGGGAGATAGGAATCACTGATATGTTCTTCAGTGAGAGGTATGGATTAGCTGAAAAGCAAGACATCATGAACTATGCAGTAAATTACCCCCCCCCCCCCCACACACACACACACCCACCCTTGATTTACAGGGATTCTTTTACATTTAAAAGGGTAGATTTTCTAACTTTATTGAGTGTATGGGTCAATCACATAATGTCTAATATTCAATCAAAACATGCAAATTAGGATAAATAAATAAGACTAAATGGGAAAAACAAACTTTGGCACAATTTACATCAAATGTGTCATCTACACCGATGTACTTGAGGAGGTATTCAAACAGGCTATTTAATGCTGCTCAGAGATTACAATAACGCAATTACACTCTAGTAACAATTGCATAAATTATAGGGTTGCTTAAAATAAATGAATAGTCCTTGACAAGATGAATGAATTGATCTTAAAAACAGAAATTCAACACAAAAGTACAGTAAAATGAATGTATAAAATAAAAACTTGTATTATGGCTGTCTGACATTTGCATACGTATTAGTTGAAGTCTGTCTGACCCATAAGACACATTGATATCTATAAAATTGTAGCAAATCGTCATCTTAGAATTATACGGTTCTATCTGGCATTTTTGTCAACATTAAGTTATTGACATATTCTTAATAAATGACAACTTATTTACATTATGGGACGTTTTTATAAGTTGTTTATACCAAGAATTTTTATTTAAAAAGCAACTGTTACACACAAACTGTTGCTGTGTGGAATGCAAAAACTTTAAAGCTCAATATCTCAAAATCTCCTAAAAGTCAAAAAGTCATTGCATGATCTATTAATGATGAGATTCTGAAGTGGGCATATGATGGACAATTTTCTGTCTTATAAGGTAAATCCCCATAGACATGAAAAAATAAAGTAGTAATTGCAGATTTAAGGAAAGTAGTGGAGTAAAAATACCGATACTGCACTAAAAATGTACTCAAGGGAAAGTAAAAGTACACATTTCCAGCCTGGTCTTAGCTGGTCAGGCTGGAAAATGACCAGCTAACACCAGCTTGACCAGCCTAGCCAGGCTGGGAGCCCAGCCCAAACCAGCCATGTCCAGCTTAAACCAGGCTGGTCAAGCTGGTTTTAGTTGAATGTAGCTGGTCATTTTCAAGGCTGGAAATGGCTGGAAACCAGCCTGGAAATGGCCAAAACCCCTCTAAAACCAGCCTGGTCAACCAGCTAAAACCAGCTAATCAGCCTAATTATAATTAGTTACATTATACCACTGAAGGCCACATGAGAGAATCTGTGAATGGCAGCAAAATTTAGCCACTGATCACGGTAAATCATATGATTAACATGGTGAATAGTCAAATTTCATCCATTCTACAAACATAAATTTGATAACATTTATTTAATGGTTGCAAAGCAATTACTTCTTCAAAATATGTCGTAGATAGAATGAGGTTTCAACATTTTGTTAACAAATGAGTAAAGAAATCAGTCAAGCTACCAGTTCATTCAAGAACATCGAATCGTTGAGAAAACCAGTGAACAGACTATTTTAAATATACTGTGTCCATATTAAACTAGACAAATAAAACTATTTAAATAACATCAACAAAAAGTAATTTTTTAATGATTTACCTGTCACAATATACTAAATGTTATGTAATTATACATGAGTAGTACTATACTTATGTAATATTACATAGTAGTACTAAAAGTACTATTAGAAGTTGAGCTCAAAATCTAGGCCTGTATGTAAATAATGTCCACATACATCTGTCATTTCAGTTACTGAAGTGAATAACCAATCAACAAATTAAAATGGTCAAAAATCCTTAATTTACATTGAATTAATTTTCGGTTTTTATAAAGTACTTTTTATATTCCAAAATATAATCATTAATACATTTGACAGTCAAAAAGCCCAAAAAGACTTGGACCCTTTTAATAAAGTTGAATTTTGTGATATACAAGAGTCTGCCAGTGTTTTTTGGCCTAATACTGGATGGTTATTCATTATCACAAATCATGTACATGCTAAAGTCATATTTAAACTTGGAGGCACAATTTCCCAACTTCTTATAGTCAAGTAATTTGCAACCTCTTTTGCAAAACTTTCAGAAGATCTTGTGCCAGCTGAGTAAAAACGATTACAAATATATTTGGACATAACCAGTGATGGCAAAAATTGTGGGAGCACTTTTTTTCACACAACAGTAAATTAATATTTACACACGCAAATAACCTGAAGTTTTCTATGTACACATAAATATTTGAGGCAATCACTGGCGCTTGACTTTTTCCTTCAGCAAACAAATTGACAGTCTTACAGTGTTTGTGGTAAATGACAGTGTAACTATTCATTTCAGTTGAGTTGAGTGTAATTTGATTGTGTGCACTCATTAAGACAAGGTAATCTCAAGCAACAACATAATCATTTGTTTAACAGACGCGGTAAAGAGTAAAGAGAACGGAGTGATTGATTTTCCTTTCTGGAAACCTTTTATATGAAAGAGAATTCGAGCCACACGGAAATGCAATCATTACAGAGGAACATGAGGGATAAACGCAACACACTCATGGCATTGCTTTTCATTGACAGGACTGTGATTGGACAGTAATTCAATTTCGCCGCGGCACAATTTCCTCTCTGTTTAGACTGCAATGCAAAAGACAACATTATTCAGGCATATGCAATAACGTGTCTCATATTTAATCTGCAAAATGTAAAGCGTCACATTTGCGATATAGTTGGATAAGTGGATTATATTTCAGGCTGTGAATGCTTTTCATTCCAACAAGAAAGACATTTCTACAGTTTACTTTTTAATAAGCAAATCACCATACATTTTAATGAAGAGATGAGCAGCAGTAAAGATACATCATGAGTTTTGCTTCTCACTGTGACACAATAGGCAGGTTACAACAGAAAACTAACAAGTGTCATGATTGTATCGAGTTTGATTCTCTTTAATGACGGTGTTGCATGAACCAAGATCTGCGAGGTACATTCTGCAGATTAGTTCTGCAAAACTAGTTTAAAAACCAAAACTTTGCTACCATTATGTTGGTAGCACGTTATAAAATATTGCTACAATGTACTTAACATGTTCAAGAACATTGTTAACATGTTTCTGGCATTACAACCAACTTTAAGACGTTCTCTTGTGATAATAAATAAGATTTAATTTGATTGAACAATAGACAAATTACCAATGTTTTTTTCTGTGCACATGCAGAGATGCGTCCATTTGCTTTTTGATTAAACCACATTGCTTTTACCAGCATAGGTTCGGTTGCACACAGACAATAACATCTTTATTCTGGGATTACCACTCTTAATAAATACACTTGCATATGAAGTAAATCAAATCTCAAAGTATTTACTGGGGCACTTGTGATTTTTACTGGAGGACGTGCCCCAGTAAATTGGGTCTAGTAATTCCCCTTCCAGGAGGAAACCTGCGAACATGGGGAGAACATGCAAAATCCCCACACAAAATGCCAACTGACCCAGCCGGGGCTCGAACCTTCTTGTGACCATCTTGCTGTGAGGCTTCAGCGCTACCCACTGCGGCACCGTGTTGCTCTAAAATGTTTCATGGATGATAAATGTGTTCCAATATGTTCCTATCATGTTTTAAAATGTTGCTAGCCTACTGTATATGCTAGTGATGCAGCTCTGAAAATCATGAGCTAGGTGGATTTATGCTTTGGAAGATGTAGCAAATTTAATGAGTTTTGACAGTCTCAGTGAAAGTCTACAAGATTGTCATAGTTGTGATAATCTGTTTCATGAAAAATTTAAATATAAGCAGTTAAAATATGTAGCAAATATACTATATAATATATTCAGTTCAGCTTGATAATCACTCTGAAGCTTTAATGCTCTCAAAAGACATTTGACATGAAGATGCAGATCATAATAGATTACTATGTTGGTCCAAGCCGGCATAATTCAGAAAAACTCCCCCATAAATGTATGTCTACGTTTGAAGTTGCACTGGTAAGCTCGCATCTAATCAGCTTTGTTTCTGGGTATGCAGGGTGCAATCTAGTGGCTTTATAGCATTGTGCCACCGGGCAGCTCCTTAGAGCCACAACTGCTGTAAAAATGGCCCATCATTATTTTATCAAGATGAATGAGCACACTTCACTCGGAGGACCCACTAAACATTCAGGGGAAAGTAAAGTGCAGGGGTAGGGGACCAGATATTCATTTATCATTTGCTGCACAAAATGCCGTCCTACCTTTGTAAGCAAACCAAAACCTTACAAGCTATTGTAGTGGTCAAACCTGTATTGAATGCAGGCTTATACCTACATTCACATTTATTCATTAAGAAGACACTTGTGAGGCTTGAGAAGTGATTAGGTAAGACTGTCCAGGATACTAGACCTGCACCTTTCCTCTTTCTCTATTCTTTGTCTCTACAGCCTGTGTTGTCTCCATCTAATTAGCTGATGGTTAAAGAAGTCAGGAACAGTCATTATATAAACCTTCATTAGGATGTTCCTCTCTTTCAATGCTCTGTGCTGGACTAGCACTGCAGTTTTCACATTTTCACTGAGCTGCTCCGCAGTGGCTTTGATTAGTCAGTCTAAAGTGCTTCAGAGAGCTGAGTGCTTGCTTGTGATGCGTCGAATGTTCAATAAATTAGGCACATTGATGTGACGTTTGTGTCACAGTATATTTTTCACTTGATTTCTGTGTTTCAATGTAATTTTGTGAAATTTAATTGCTTCTCTCAAGATATTACATTTAAGATAATTACCAGTTAGTAGTATTTGATTGTTTTCAGTTAGGATATGATTAAAACAGACTGGCGTTCTTGTTAACGTCAATCAAATAGTCAAGCAAAATTGTACACTGACAAAATATACATGGTTTAATTCTTACCTTTGTCTATGTTCAAGTCAATATTCAATCAATCAATAAATATAATATCACATTCTAACAGATAAACTTCAGTATAACAATCTACACTCATCGGACACTTTATTAGGTACACCTGTCCAACCTCTTGTTAACGCAAATTTCTAATCAGCCAATCACATGGCAGCAACTCAATGCATTTGGGCATGTCGACATGGTAGGGAAAACCTGCTGGAGTTTAAACAGAGCATCAGAATGGGGAGGAAAGGTGATTAAAGTAACTTTGAACGTGGCATGGATGTTGGTGCAAGACGGGTTGGTCTGAGTACTTCAGAAATTGCTGATCTACTGGGATTTTCATGCACCACCATCTCTAGGATTTACAGAGAATGGCCTGAAAAAGAGAGAATATCCAGTGAGTGGCAGTTCTGTGAACGCAAATGTTTTGTTAAGGCCAACAGTAACTACCATTTATTACAACCAAGATATGCAGAAGAGCATCTCTGAATGCACAACACGTCGAACCGTGAGGCGGATGGGCTACAGCAGCAGAAAACCACACCGGGTGCCACTCCTGTAAGCTAAGAACAAGAAACTGAGCCTACAATTTGTACAGGCTAACCAAAACTGGCAATAGAAGATTGGAAAAACGTTGCCTGATCTGATGAGCCTCGATTTGTACTGCGACAGCAAGTCTGAATTTGATGTCTACAACATAAAAGCATGGATCCATCCTGCCTTTTATCAATGGATTAGGCTGGTGGTGTAATGGTGGGAGGGATATTTTCTTGGCATACTTTGGGCCCATTAATAAAAATTGAGCATTGTGTTGACACCACAGGCTATTGCACAGTATTGTTGCTGACCACCACATTCATCCCTTTATGACCACAGAGAACCCATGTTCTGATGGCAACTTCTAGCAGGATAACACTTGTTTTTTTAACATGACATTGAGATCAATGTACTCAAATGGCCTCCACAGTCACCAGACCTCAATCCAATAGAGCACCTTTGGCATGTGGTGGAATGGGAGATTCGCATCATGGATGGGCAGTCGACAAAGCTGCAGCAACTGCGTGATGCTTTCATGTTAGTATGGACCAGAATCTCTGAGGAATATTACCAGTACTTTGTTGAATCTATGCCAAGAAGAATTAAGGCTGTCTGAATGCAAAAGGAGGTGCAACCCAGTACCAGTAAGGTGTACCTAATAAAGTGGCCGGTGAGTGTATTTAGAAAGCACAACTCTACATCTGTTGTTTTCCGGTTCAAATTAAATTAAAACATGAATATGTCCTCACCAGTCCTTCCTTTCTGTCACACCTAATTAATGTATAATGGCCACACATTTTGCACACACATTCACAATGCATGCAAATCAACACTCAAAGATGCTCATACAGTATATGCAACCCTATAGTTGCAACGCCTATAGTTGAAAAAGGACAAGTATATCTGATCTTCTTGGAGGTAATTTGCTTTTAGATGAATGACCAACCTAAATGTGTGAGTTTTAAAAATGAATTGCCATTATTAAGAGGAAATGAGCCATGAGCACCTCAACATGGCGCTCAGTTAGACACACAATGAGATCAAGATCCAAAGTCTGTGATTTATGAATGATTTTTTTCTGCCAATTTGAGAATTACAGAGGGTGAACAGAAAAAGACCTAATCTAGATGAAGGACGTGTGTGACAGAGCAGTAGGGGACTTTAATTGTACAGTGGACTGTCACATACTGTAAAGACAGGTTCAAACAAGGCTATAAAGGAAGTTTCTGGCAAATGAGATTGATAACGAGAGCAAAGAGACATTTGACATGAGAAGAGAAGAGTGCGAAGAGATGATGAGAGGAGGACAATTAGGTGCTGGAAGAAGGAAAGGTGGGTGGATGCATAGAAGGTGAGCTAATGTTACATGAAGCTGAAAAAAAAAGACAATAATGGAAGTATGGGGGTGGTTGAGAGGAACAGATTCAGACAAGATGAATCCAATCCATCAAGCTGTGCATTTAGACGCTAAGACAAAAAAAGACTTCAAGAACCCCAATGAATCTTGAGTGTACGGCGAGTCGGCTGAAAGCTTGATGAGAATTCAGATAGAGACAGCTTGCAATAGACCACCTGAAGGATCCTGCAACACTCCATTAAAACCCACTCCATTGCGCAGCTCTATTTAAACCCAAAGATGGTTTCATTCTCACCTGTGTTTTGAGCACATTTCACAGAGTAAATGAACTGTGGCCTTCAATCAGCAGAGAGAAAAGAGAATTAACTCAAATGAGGCCCAGCTCACAAATGGACACACATTAAAATGCATTAACACACAGATGAAGAGCAAAATGTGTGTTTTCAGCTAAAACAAACAGCAATCAAATGAGATTAGATTTAACTGACATGGTTTTTAAATCAGAAACAAAGTGCATACATTGCATTTGTGACGATTATTGCAACAGTTACCAAACAATAGTTGGTACTGTGTAACGAAGGTGGCCGATCAAACACATCATTATTTTGCTTTAAATAAAACACCATCAACAATTTAATGCACCATAACAAATAATACACCTTCAACCTCTCCTAGCCAGAAAGATTGGATGGTCAGTGTGTAATATGATTCCAAGGTATTTACAACATGAAGAAATGGACACACAGATATGGTCAAGCTTTTATAAGCTCTCTGCTTAAGACTGATGCTTTTAATGTAAACCGTTATTCTCTCTTTATGTGTAATCAGGTGTTTTGCAACAAGTCTCTTGCTCATATATTAAAATTATGGTTTTAATACTCCTGCAATCAGTGTTTTAACTCAATCACAGCCAAACCAGATCATAGATGGTTCATGTTTGATGTCCTTGCAAAACTAATTTGGTGTACTAAACGATTGTTTACATTTTATGTCAATATGCATGCAACATATTTGTCACACCTCGGTTCACTACAGGAAGGAACAGGATCACAGGATTATCAAAAACATAGGTTTAATTACCAACACTTACATGGATGAAGACAGGAAGGACATGGGTTGAAAACAGACATCAACTGAGAGATCAAGAAGAATGCCAGACGAAGACTGAATGACATACAGGGACTATTAATACACAGGGGATGATTGAACTGATTACACACAGGGATGAACACAGGTGAAGGTGATGAACATTAACACATGGCGGGAACTGGAGCAAAGGAGCACATGGGGAAAGGTCACATGATGAAAACAAACACACAAGGAAGACATGATGTGACAATATTAACATTTTAAGAAACATTTCTGCATCAGCTTACACTCAGAATGCATATGCAAATCACCACGCTACCGAACAAAAGACTGTAAAAAGTGCCTCGGGAGAGTTAACTTCTCATTGGTCAACTCAGCTCCAGAGGGTGGGAAGAAGACTATCATTATAAAAGCTTTTGACTAAGACTGCACCCAAAGAGAACCACAAAGAACACCCAGATACCCTGAAAGTGAGAGAGAGTTGTTTCGTTCCACCTCTGGACAGCTTTTCTTCAGGTCCAGTGAAGAGACTTGGACTCTGGCAAAAATTAGTTAACCGCACAGCTCAGACATTCCCATCTCCAATACTTTTCCTTAGAGTCTAGTTAAGTTTAAAACGCCGCGAAACCAGAAGTCAACATGACTAGTCCTTTTTTCGCCTCAAAAACTTGAAACAACAGACTCCACACAACTCCAAGCCTCACAGGACAAAAGCCGATCACCAGCTAACCACGTGGGAACCAACGCTCAACATAGGGAGTTCTTCACATCACAAAAGGATGGCAAGTAACACCTCCAGATTACCACTGAACTGGTGTAAACTAAATGTAACCTTAAAGAAACATCAGAAGGGTTAAATACAGGGCTTAATTTGTGCCGGAACACACTTTATCTTTACGGTCATCCGCGACACACCGCCACCCCCCAACCCCCAATCTTTTGTCCACAACCCCACCCCCCCTTCTTTTTATGGGAATATTGTTGCAAAAAATGATATGGGCTGAATTTAAACAAACAAATTAAAGTGAACAATAATACGTTTCTTTTTTTGATTCAGCCCATATAAATTGTTAGCAACAGTTTTGTAAAAAAAAAAAAAAAAAAAAAAATCAGTGTAGATAAATAAAGAGATATAAATAAAGATAAATATAGAGACAGATGAGAGGAGAGAGGATATAAATAGTTAATAAATTATAGATAAATAAATAGACAGGCAGGCAAACAATAGCAGATAAAATATGAAAATGCAAATAGAGAGAGACAGACAGATGAGGGCAGAGGCACAGATAGATTAATAGTGAGTTTGTCATTTAGACATATAGACAAACACAGGCAGCAAAACAATAGATAGAGAGACAACAGATGATAGCAGAGAGGCAGATAAATTTAAAGTGAGTCTGTTTTCTGTTTGTCTGCAGACAGACAGATGGGTAAACAGACAGATAGATGAAACCAGAAAGACAGATAGATAAATAGACACAGACAAATGATAGCAGATAGAAAGATAGACAGATAGATGAGAACAGATACATAGATAAATAGCAAGTCTGTCTATCAATCATTATCTGTCAATTTATATAAATACTTAATGCTAAAATGATAAAAGACAAGATATGATAGCAGATAAACACACTTATAAAGAGATAAATATAGTGTGTTGACTACTGTACATCTGTCATACCAATAAAGCAGAGCAAAACTGAACTGAAAAGGTAAGAGAGAAAGAAAGAAAAATAGAGCCAACAGAGAAAGAGAAACCGATTAAGAGAAACAGAGGCAGCGAAGAGACTTGGGAAGACAGAGGGAGCAGAACCGATTGCGGTCAGTGATAAGCATCTGTAAAGGTCAAATTGAGAATGCTGTTGGAAATAAATGGCATGGCTGCTTCGCCATTAGACCCAGAATTAAGAGCAGTGGCACCAATAAAACAGGAGTGCTTTTACTTTCCCTCTGGCTTATCTTCACAGCGCCTGGGAAAAAGGGCTGTTTGGCATGTTGTAGGACTCCCATTTTAGCCAGCCTCTTCAAAGACCAATGACTTCATTATCTTAAAATGCATACTCAATACTATGGAGTCATTCAAAGGATAATACACACGAGAATGACTTGCAAATTCATTTTCAAAACTATCTATTCACTCCAGAGAAGGAACTTATTTCATGTCTGGTGCAAAACAAATTCCAGTACCTTGAAGGAAAAAGATTGAACTTTCATGCAGCTCATCTTCATAAATTTAATATTTAGCTGACATATTGTAGTATGAGTGTGTGTGTACAGTATATATTTAAATACATTAATAAATAACTATCACCACAGGCCCTTAAAGCAGTTAATCCTTTCAGGTGCATGAAACGATATGTATGTTTAATGAATGAATAGAAAATATATATTTTTTATGTGATAGGTCATTGAAATATAAATTTTTTTAAAGGAATATCTATTGTGATATAAACACAAATTTGTCAGATGGCTTAAATAGCTCTATTATGGAGGTATTCATTCATTTATAATTTAGGGTGATTCTGTATAAAATAATAAACAAATTAAAAGCAGATAAATACAATAAAAGTAAAAAAAATTGTGCTTTGAAGTTTTCTGAGAGTATTCAGGTACAGAAATTGAATGAGCAATTGTAAAATAACACTGTATAGGGCTCGACTTTAATGATCTAGGTGCAAAGTCTAAAGCGCATGGTGCAAAAGCATTAAGGGTGATTCCAAATCCCCTTTTACAATTTTAAGGACGGAAAATATGGTTTGCGCAGCAGCGCATAGCCTAACAGGGTTGTTCTTATTCTCTTAATGAGTTATGAGTGTGTTTTGAGCATAATGTGCATTAAACCAATCAGTCTTGTCACATTGTATCGCGCCACGGAACTAAATGCTTCACTAGCAAGAAAACAGTTAGACAGACTATCTATCACCATATGGTGATGCATACGTCTCCAAAACCTGACAGGAGGACAAATCTAAACTTGTTTTTATTAAAACAAATATAAATACGGATGTAATAAATAACACTACTACTAATAATAACATTATACAAATGCAAGTTATCATGAATAAACGGAAAAAAGCCCCGAGGTCAAGAAGGCATATAGGAGGAGGCAGTGGTTTTTATTATTATTATTATGTTGAAAATAATAATTTTTGTAATATTTTAATCCTTTAATTCTTTTTCATTTGTTAAATTATTTAAGTATTGCTGTACATCCTATGTGTATTAAGCAATGTGTACGCATTTAAGGTACACAACTAACTCGCTCTGCACTGAACTTTAGACCTGCTTTCAGCTGGTCAATTGCGCAGTCTGTTTTAGTTCCTAAAACAATGCGCCTTAACACACCTTCATTCTAAACCGGAACACCCATGATTCTACAAAGCAAATGGATTTGCTATTTAAACAATGTGGCGCAAAACAGGAAAATTAAGGTTGCGTTAGTTTGAAAATAGCAACACAACACATCTTATTGCACTGGGTGTATGATAGTGTCAGGTCCTCTGTCTGATCACCTGGGTTTGTTTGTGTTTTGCACTTGTTTACATGTATTTCAGCACGTGTGGTGTTTTGATCGCTCTCTCATTACATACTTGCTTTGACACGTCTCCACCCATCTTCCCACTCATCCCTATTATTCAATTAAACCAATTTCACTCACCTGTCTTCCCGTAATTTTCCCTCTATTTATATCGCTCTCCTCGTGTTGTCATTTGTCAGATCGTTGTCCTGTCCAGTCAGTTCCTGTTGTCTCGAGCCCGTCTTCTGGTTGGTTATTCCTTTTATTTATTTCTTCGTTTTTGACCCCTCTCTGTCATCTGCAGGACCTGGTTCTGTTTTGTTTATTCGCCGTGGTTGGCCGATTGTCTCCGATCCCCGGCATCAATATTCCCTCCCGTCACCTGTTCCTCTCTTCTTCTCCCTCTCGGCTCCGCCGCCCGCCGGATCCAGTATACCGCTGTATCGCCCCCTGCCGAGTGAACTTGTAATTAAACCCTGAGAGACATTTTTTCCCTTCTACAGAGCGGTTTCTGTTGACAGTTTTTTGAGCTCTTTTTTCCGAGCAACCTTGAAGTTTGTTTTCGTTTCATTTTGTTAATTTTATTTACCTGAGTCCCTTTAAAGATCCCAGTAAATATTCTATCCTCTTCGGAGCAGTTTTTGTTGAACTTTTCAATTTTTTTTTTTTTTTAATTTGATTAGAATTTTTCTCCCTGTGCTTAAGCCCAATTGGGTAATTTTTTGTCACTAATAAATTCTGAAAGAGACCTGCACTTGTGTCCGTTCTGTTCCCTGACAGAACGATCTGACCACTATGGACACAGCAGGTCCAGATCCTGTCAGAGCAGCGGTTGCCCAGCAGGGGGTGCTTTTGGGCCAACATGAGACCCGACTCAGCAACACCAGCAGAGAGGTGGAAGTGCTTTCCAATCAGGTGGCTGAACTTACCAATCGCTTGCAGGAACTCCAGTATGAAACCACACGGCAAGGTTTTCGCCATGAGCCTGAACCACGTTGTAATAATCCACCACCATATGATGGGGACCCTAACTCATGTCGGGCCTTCTTGGCACAATGTTCGGTGGTATTTGCCCTTCAACCACGCATGTATGATGCTGAAGAGACTAAGGTGGCCTTTGTGTTGACCCTCCTTACTGGTAAGGCCCGTGAATGGGGAACATCCGTTTGGGAAACAAGAGCCATCTGTTGCGCCTCTTTTAATGATCTCCGACTGGAGATGATGAGACTATTTGACCGGTCTGCCAGAGGACAGGAGGCTGCGGATCAGCTTGCTCTCCTCCATCAGAGTGGGCGATCGGTCACGGAGTATGCCATCTTGTTCAAAACCCTAGCAGCATCCTGTGACTGGAATGAGGGGGCATGTCGATCCATTTTCCGTGCAGGCCTTGAGGAGGACATCCAGGATGAGCTCGCCACTCACGAACTGCCACACAACTTTGACGATCTTATTAATCTGGCTCTACGCATCAAGGCTCGCCTCAATCGCCGACACCAACGTAAGCTGACCCGCTCCTCTGGCAGGGTGGAGGGCACCCTTTCATCTTCCACATTTCCTGCTGCACCTGACCCTGAACCCATGCAAGTGGGTCGTTTGCGATTAACACCCCAAGAGAAACAACTACGTCTGGCCCGGGGTTTGTGCCTTTATTGTGGCAAACCAGGACACTTTGCCGCAGTCTGCCCAGCAAAAGCCAAAGCCCACCAGTGAAACGGGGGATCCTGGTGGGCGCTATTCCCCTTCATTCCCCCTCCTCCCGTACTCTGCTACCCGCACTGATTCAGTATAGAGGTTCTACCAATGCCTGTTCTGCTCTCCTCGACTCGGGAGCAGAAGGAAACTTCATGGACAGCTCTGTGGCCAGCCAGTGGGGTATTCCAGCCATTCCTCTCCCTGATCCCATCCCTGCCCGTTCCCTTGATGGTACCCTGATTGCTACTATCTCCCATGCTACTCCCTCCGTAAGTCTTGTTATATCTGGAAATCACCGTGAGGTTACCAAACTGTACCTTCTTGACTCTCCCAGTGCTCCCATAATTTTGGGACATCCCTGGTTGGTGCAGCATGGTCCTCATGTGGATTGGTCTGGAAATTCAGTTTTGTCCTGGAGTCAGTCTTGTCTTGAGTCTTGTCTTGGTCCTGCCCCGTTTCCTGTTTCTGTGTGTCCTGTTTTGCAGGTGAATGCAGCGGATCTGACAGGGGTTCCGGCGGAGTACCGCGATCTGAGTCTGGTGTTCAGCAAGTCCCGGGCCACATCCTTGCCTCCTCACCGACCCTATGACTGTGCCATAGAACTCCTAGGCACTTCTCCGCCTAAGGGTCACTTGTATTCCCTTTCTAGTCCTGAAAGAGAGGCCATGGACAAATATATAGATGAATCCCTTAAAGCTGGCCTCATCCGCCCTTCCTCGTCTCCTGCAGGCGCTGGGTTCTTCTTCGTCCATGTATTGATTATCGAGGGCTGAATGACATCACTATTAAGAATAGGTATCCCTTGCCTCTCATGTCTTCAGCCTTTGAACTCTTGCAGGGAGCCCAGGTCTTCACTAAATTTGACCTCCGGAATGCCTACCACCTTATCCGTATTCGAGAGGGGGATGAGTGGAAGACCGCCTTTAACACCCCTACGGGACACTTTGAATATCGGGTCCTTCCGTTTGGTCTGACAAATGCCCCGGCTGTCTTCCAGGCCCTGGTTAATGACGTGCTGAGAGACATGGTAAATCAATTTGTCTTTGTGTACCTTGATGATATCCTGATATTTTCTCCCTCCATGCAGGTACACACTCAGCATGTTCATCAGGTGCTGCAACGATTACTGGAGAATCAATTGTTTGTTAAGGCGGAGAAGTGCGTCTTCCATGCTAAGTCAGTTTCATTCTTGGGGTTTGTGATTTCGGCGGGTGAGATCAAAGCTGACCCCTCTAAGGTAAGAGCTGTTGCCGAGTGGCCAACTCCAGACTCTCGTAAGGCACTGCAGCGGTTCCTGGGATTTGCCAACTTTTATCGGCGATTCATCCGGAACTTCAGCCAGATTGCTGCACCCTTAACAGTGCTCACCTCTCCTAAGGTACCGTTCATTTGGGGTAGCAAGGCACAGGAGGCCTTTGATAATTTAAAGTTCCGTTTTATCTCTGCTCCTGTCTTGTCTATTCCAGATCCTAAACGACAGTTTATTGTTGAGGTGGATGCTTCTGATGTCGGAGTAGGCGCAGTTCTGTCACAACGGTCTCAACGGGATGAGAAGGTGCATCCCTTCGCCTTCTTCTCCCACCGCCTGAGCCCCACAGAACGGAATTATGACATTGGTAATCGGGAGTTGTTGGCAGTCAGACTGGCCTTGGGTGAGTGGCGTCACTGGTTAGAGGGTGCAGTGCAACCTTTTGTGGTCTGGACAGACCACAAGAATTTAGAATATATTAGCACGGCCAAAAGGCTGAGTTCTAGACAGGCCCGCTGGTCCCTTTATTTTAGTCGATTCAACTTTACACTCTCGTACAGGCCAGGGTCAAAGAACACCAAGCCCGATTCTCTCTCTCGCATGTTCGGTGCCCCGGAGAGGGAAGTTTCAACTGACACCATCCTGCCCAGGGGCGTGGTGGTGGCTTCCCTCTCTTGGGACATCGAGAGAGAGGTTCTGGGTGCTGTACGAGAGTGTCAGATACCTAGAGGTACTCCAGCGGGCAAACTATTTGTTCCCCAGTCACTGCGCTCCAAAGTTATCCAGTGGGGTCACTCATCCAGGCTGGCCTGTCACCCAGGAGTCAGGAGATCTCTGGCCACTATCCGTCAGAGATTTTGGTGGCCCTCCATGGCCAAGGATGTCAGGCGGTTTGTGTTTGCCTGCCCTATTTGTGCCCAAACAAGAGTGCCAATTCCCCTCCTGTTGGTCTGCTCCGCCCCTTACCCATCCCTTCCCGTCCCTGGTCACACTTAGCCCTTGACTTTGTCACTGGCCTACCTGAATCGAAGGGCAACACCGTCATTCTCACGGTGGTGGACCGCTTCTCTAAAGCGGCTCATTTCATTCCTCTCCCAAAACTCCCCTCTGCCAAGGAGACTGCTCAGGTGGTGGTTGATCAAGTGTTCCGGATTCATGGTCTTCCGGTAGATGTGGTCTCCGATAGGGGCCCCCAATTCGTCTCCAGGTTTTGGAAGGAATTTTGCCGACAGATCGGGGCCTCTACGAGTCTGTCTTCAGGATTCCATCCCCAGACCAACGGGCAGTCTGAGCGGGCAAACCAGGATTTGGAACGTACTCTCCACTGTCTGACATCCAATAATCCTAGCTCCTGGTGCCAACAACTATCCTGGGTCGAGTATGCCCATAATACTCTACCAGTTTCTGCTACGGGTATGTCGCCATTTCAATGCTGTCTTGGCTATCAACCTCCTCTGTTCCCCTCACAGGAACCCGAAGCTGCGGTCCCGTCTGCCTTGGCTTTTGTTCAACGGTGTCGTCGCACCTGGAGGAAAGCTAAGGAAGCCTTGGCCCAGGCTAGGGGACGGACCAAAGCAGCGGCTGATCGTCATCGGACTCCAGCTCCCCACTATGTTTGTGGTCAACGGGTATGGCTTTCCACCAAGGACCTGCCTCTCAGGGTAGCCTCACGCAAGCTGGCACCCAGGTTCATTGGGCCATACCGGATCACTAAAGTGCTGAGTCCTGTGGCTGTTCAGCTCAAGCTACCTCATACGCTTGGTCGGGTACACCCAGTTTTTCATGTCTCTGGGGTTAAACCTGTGTTTTCCTCCCCCCTTGTTCCCTCTATTCCTCCCCCTCCCCGTCTAGTGGATGGTTCTCCAGTTTACACTGTCAGGAGGTTACTGGAGGTCAGACGAAGGGGTAGGGGCTTTCAATACCTGGTGGACTGGGAGGGCTATGGACCAGAGGAGAGGAGTTGGGTCCCAGCCCGGGATATTCTTGACCGGACGCTGATTGCGGACTTCCGTCGGAGACGAGGTGAGCCCCCCCAGGGTACGCCCGGTGGCGACCATGGAGGGGGGGGTACTGTCAGGTCCTCTGTCTGATCACCTGGGTTTGTTTGTGTTTTGCACTTGTTTACATGTATTTCCGCACGTGTGGTGTTTTGATCGCTCTCTCATTACATACTTGCTTTGACACGTCTCCACCCATCTTCCCACTCATCCCTATTATTCAATTAAACCAATTTCACTCACCTGTCTTCCCGTAATTTTCCCTCTATTTATATCGCTCTCCTCGTGTTGTCATTTGTCAGATCGTTGTCGTTTGGTTGTGGTCAGCGTGCACTGTTCACTAGTCCTGTCCAGTCAGTTCCTGTTGTCTCGAGCCCGTCTTCTGGTTGGTTATTCCTTTTATTTATTTCTTCGTTTTTGACCCCTCTCTGTCATCTGCAGGACCTGGTTCTGTTTTGTTTATTCGCCGTGGTTGGCCGATTGTCTCCGATCCCCGGCATCAATATTCCCTCCCGTCACCTGTTCCTCTCTTCTTCTCCCTCTCGGCTCCGCCGCCCGCCAGATCCAGTATACCGCTGTATCGCCCCCTGCCGAGTGAACTTGTAATTACACCCTGAGAGACATTTTTTCCCTTCTACAGAGCGGTTTCTGTTGACAGTTTTTTGAGCTCTTTTTTCCGAGCAACCTTGAAGTTTGTTTTCGTTTCATTTTGTTAATTTTATTTACCTGAGTCCCTTTAAAGATCCCAGTAAATATTCTATCCTCTTCGGAGCAGTTTTTGTTGAACTTTTCAAATTTTTTTTTTTATTAATTTGATTAGAATTTTTCTCCCTGTGCTTAAGCCCAATTGGGTCATTTTTTGTCACTAATAAATTCTGAAAGAGACCTGCACTTGTGTCCGTTCTGTTCCCTGACAGATAGGGCCAATAGTCTCTATTATATACGTTATGCAATAAAATGTATCTTTATTAAAGTTACAAAGGGTACAATGTCTTGTTGCTAAATGCTTTAAAGGGGTGTTCCAGAGTGTATTTTTAAGGTTTGGTTGTGTTTTAAAGATGCAATTTTTTTTTTCTTTTTTAAAAATATATATTTTATTTTGATTATGTGATCAATTATGATCTATTTATAATTGTCTATTATGGTTGGAGCTGCTTCTCCTTTGGGGAGTTTTTAGCCAAATCAAACACTAAACTGGGAGAGATTCTGGAAGCTGTATGCACATGGTGAATGAGCATAACTTGAAGCATTTGTGGTCTTACTAACCTAGATGTATTTTTTGTAGTCCCAAAACTTTGTTCGCTGTAGGCTTTGCTTAGGCAACTCTGTACAAGGTAATGTCTCCCTTTGCATTGAATTTGAGAGAATTACATTCAGACATATTGTTTATGTTCACACAGCTACATTACATTCATTCATTCCTTTTCTTTTCGGCCTAGTCTCTTTATTAATCTGGGGTCGCCACAGCAGAATGAACCATCGACTTATCCAGCATATGTTTTATGCAGTGGATGCCCTTCCATCTGCAACCCATCTCTTGGAAACATCCATACACACTCATTCACGTTTATACACTACAGACAATTTAGCTTACTCAATTCACCTGTATCGCATGTCTTTGAACTGTGGGGGAAACCGGAGCACCCGGTAGAAACCCACACAATTGCAGGGAGAACACAGAAACGCCAACTGACCCAGCCGAGGCTCGAACCAGCGACCTTCTTGCTGTGAGGTGACAGCACTACCTACTGCACCACCGTGTCGTCCAGTTACATTAAACAAAATCAAAATTTTTAACTATGATATCAGAATGGACCACCCCTTTAAACTCTCTTAAAAAGCACACAATCACATGCTTTATCATTTCTTCATTAAATACTTTCTCCTCACTAGATTCAAACTTTTTTTTTCTTGATTCAAAGTTTTTTTTTTTTTTTCTCTTGAATACATAAAAAATATTCATACATGTGTACAATACATATGTATGGCCAATAATGCAAACAGGGAACTAGTCAAATAAATGTCAAATACACTCCATTTAACCCATTCATTCATTATATATTTATTTGAATATTTTTTTCATGGAGAAGCTCATAGCTTCCTAGTAACATTACTGTCTTGTTCTCTCTTCAGTCCTCACAGACCAATTAAAAAAAAAAAAAAAACTGACTCTGGCTCGAGGCACCAGTTGCCATAAATCATCTAAAAGATGATTCATTCAGTTAATTAATGAACTTGTCCTAAACTAACCATATATTTAATGAATCCTTAAGACAGACGCTCATACACATTAAACATTCACACTAATTTCTGTTTTATTTTTTATTTTTCTTTCTGTGAGGTGGGATTTCACAGCTGGGTTTTCAGTTCACAGGCTTTCAAAAAAGGCTTGCTGAGCTGAGTGTCTGCTCTCAGTGGGAAAAATGTTCATGTCTCTTTCAAAAATCTCAAAGACAAACATTTGCATGAACGCCTGCACGTGAGGGGGATTTGGGTGAGTGTAAGCGAATATATCCAATGTCTATGTTCTCATTGGATGTGTCCTGACCAATAAATGGTAAATTATGTAATCACACACAGACAGACAAACTAATAGTGCGTAGTAGTTTCTGACGCAACGCTTTCAAACCTTTTTGCTTGCATTTGTGAAATAACTAATATTTGTTTTGTTTGTTTGTTTACACTTAATTGTCCTCTATAGGGAATCTGTCTTGGACTCTAGATCCAAATTTGCATACAGTGAAAAAAAAAATAGGAATCAACACAAACATTCGATCAATGACACAAATATTACATATTTAAAAATCTTCATGTAAATAAAAAAGATTTCTTAAAACGATCTGCACACGGGCAACCTGTATCGTCGACGAGAAGGCAGTAACTCATACTCAAAAAATAAGCTGTGCAAGGTGTCTGCTAATATTTTAATGGCTACATCTCGAACTGATTGCTCATTGAGAATAAGTGTTGAAGTTCAGTTTAGTTCAGTTCCGTGTGGTTTAAATTTCACTCAAAGTCCAAACACTGAAGAGCTAATCCATCGATGTGCAGCTTCACAAGTCCCAAACCAAGCAAGCCAGTAGCGATAGTAGCGGGGAACAAACTTCACCAATTGACAAAAGTGAAGGAACAAAAAGCCTTAAGAGAAACCAGGCTCAATTGGGCACGACCATTTCTCCTCTGGCCAAACTTCTTGTTCCAACCTGCAGTCTAGGTGCCGGAGGCTGGAGAACACACCATCTCATAGAACACCAGGTGTGATTAGGTCACCGGCGGCTGATAAGTGCTAGCCCACAGGATCAATGCGAAGACTTGTCTGTCCCTGTGGTCTTTTAGGAATCAGTCTTAAGCTCTCCGCTCCTCCATGACCGCCACAGCGTCAACTCAGGATATGGCCTGGTCCATTTATTAGAAAATAACTATACATCTGACATTTGATAATTAATTTACACGTTTACAACAAATAAAAGCATTATCTGATGATGCAGTGACTAAGTGTGGAATCATGGAAGTTATTAAATCCTACAAGACACCTGGAGAAATCATGTTCATGGATGAGCTAAAGTATTCAAAACCTACTGTCATGGTAGTACAGTATGAACCAGAATAAGGATGAAAGGTGTCGAAGGGAAACAAGACTGTTAAAACAGTTGCTGATGAGACACAAGTGCGACACAGCATGAAGATTTTATCATGCCACAATTGACTGCTTCTGGTCATCATGTGGAGAAGAGAGTGCTGTTTTATTATACGAAATGCTGCTCTGTGCAGTCTAATAAAGAAAACACACAACATCAACTTAAAAAAATGCTGTGGGCCACTTAATTCCTTCATGTTATCCCAACACAAATCAATTAAGTTAACTTAATTGTTTTTTCAAATGTAAGTGGATTGAGCATAAAACAATTAAGTTGTCCCAAAAAACTAATTTTAAATAAGTGAACAAGCACCAAAAATGATTTTTTCTAGTTCATTAAAGCATGTGTAACTGGTGTATATAAAACCCAACTGGAATTGGAGGGTGTATGGCATTCTTAGTATGGTAACAAGCTGTGTCACCATTTAAAATGGGTTATTACTCTCAATTTTAGCATTCCTTTACATATTTGGTATAATGCAAGTACATACTATAAGCCAGAATATATAACTCTGTTCTTGTTTCCTTATTTTTATGTATACATCCATGCTACTGTCTGTGGGACTCAAGAGTGTGTGTATGTGACCTTTACAAGATCCAAAAGTTCATTATTGTTCTTCTTGACCAGCCAGTCTCTGTAGGGTGTAAACTAAACTTAAGAGAAGTGGAGTGAGAGGTGTGGACCATCATCCACCCCTTTCTCTTCATCTTTCTTTTTTCTGTAAAGGTCTGTTTTTTCAAACAAAGTGAAAGGCCCAGCAGGAAACCACAGCATCAACCCTGTACCCCACAGATGAAAGAGAGAGAAAAAGAAAAAAAAATAGATGGATGGTAAAGGGTGTGGAATCACAGGCCGAAAAATAACACACACACACAATGAATGACAGATCTGGACTACAACGTTTGTGAGAGGTTAAAAGAGACTTGGATTTCACTGATTTGATTTTTCTAATATTACAAACATGCACAACTCCAGCAAAACTTGCTCTAGCCGTCATCCTTAATTCTCAATCTGATTTTTCACATTCCTCAAGAGACCAAACTGGGCCCTGTCCCATATTTTGGCATGCAGTTCAGATCGTGGTTATGCACAATACATGCTAATGAAATGTCTGACTATTTCAAATATTTAAATCACCACAGCAATGTGCATTTTTCATGCTTTGCTGGGCCACCCCTGAGACTAAGTCCAGTAACCTCTTACTTGCACGAGGATGCAGCAGAGTCTAAATGTATACATTTACACAGTCATCACAAAAGTCCTTCATAGCCTAATGAGACAATTAACTTTAGCAAGTCACCAGCCACCAAAAATGACACGTCTCAAGACATGCTTACACTTTCTGTAGACAGTTACTTGTTTTTTAGTTTTGGGAAAAACTAGTCACTCTTGACTTTGAGGATAAATTCCTCAAAGTCAAGAGAAGTGGACATTCTCATGTACAAATCATTCCAAAACACACAGACCTTGAAGTGGGGGCTTTAAGTGAACCAGGGCCATCGTTTCTGGGGTCAAAAATGTTCTTGTTTTATACATAAAACATGAATCATTGTCTAACCATCCACAATTAAGGTAGAGATTTAGTCTTTTATTTAGCTTTTTTTTTTGGAAAATGCTTAAAGATTTAGCTGCTTGGGCATATTTAGGAAAAAAGCAATTCCACCAGCAAGGAACAGTTACACTGAAAGTCCATTAAAATGAAAAGTGCTGTCAATTGATAAAAAAATTAACTAATTAATCACCTTTTTTAATTAATCACGATTAATCACATTTTAAAAACTTGAAATTTTGGCTATTCGAATGTAAAATTAATGTAAACGCAAGACAAAAACTATTATAATTCAAAATATAATTGTTTATTAGAATTTTTGTTTAACTTGTAACACAGATTTCTTCATGTAAACAACATACACACAATAAACCATCAAGATCCTGCTTGACAGCCATATTTATTACAGAAATTAAAACACGGGCCATTTGAATTTTAAAACAATCAATGCCAATGAAGAAAACATTGATTTCCATGTTGGATTCTAAGTGGACTGTAAAAAAATGCCAAAAAACAGGCATTGCAAATATGGAAAATAATAACAAAAATAATAACGTATTGAATACAAAGAATTGTACTCATTGCAGGGCTGGACTGGGACAAAAAAAAACGGCCCTGGCACTTTGGGCTAGAGCGGCCCACTACATCAATCAAAATGCTCCCCATCTGTGCACGCCCTTGAGTTTACTACCTCCCATTCTTTAAAAGCACAAAAGCAATATATAGGAAATAACGAGAGTTGACAAATTAAAAACTTAATTTTTTTTATTTATTGTAATAATAAAATTATAATCCACACAGGAAGTCCATCTTGTGTGTGCTTGTGTGTTTTGAGGGAGCCTAATAAATAATAAACATAAAAACAACCTGCTGACGCACACAGTTAATGTTGATCAATAAAATAAAGATGAATAATAAAAGCATGTATCAGAGACCCTTAAATAAATGTTTAACTCAACAATGAAACATCAAACGTAGCTAAAAGATTTTACATTGTCAATCAATTGAACTTAAACAATTGAAAAATGCAACAAATATTTGTTTGGGCCCGAACTACACAACTAATTTAAAAAAAAAAAGTTGCTTAAGTTGCACACTAGTTTTGTCATGTACAAATATCATTATAACCATATTGTATAAATATTATTGACACTATAAGCCTACATCATGCTGACGATCAAAAGCACAATGTCATGATATCTCATGCGAGTGTATCTTAAAATACATGAATGACACTCCTCATACAGCTTGAGAAGCAGACATTCTTGTAAAACAAAGACTTGCAGGTTAGGAAAACAGCATAGGATGAAGTTGCCGCGGGCCATGATGCAGATTAAAAGTAAAAAAAAAAAAAAGTATATTTATATGGACAGATAAGTAACTAGAATAGACAGGAATATATTGATCTGTGCTCGGCTGCACGCTGCAGAGTGCAGACGCAAAAGGCTAATGTCTGCTCGCCGTTTCTGCTCTCCCACGCGTGAGAAACAGACGTGACTCTCGACTATTTTGACAAATACACACCTACGTTACACAGAGCCCAACATGGAAGTTTGTGATTGGGTTAGCCCAATGCCAATAAATAAAAGAACCAATGGGCTGCAGATTATGTCACATGTCACAGATTGTCACATGGGCCGCTCTGTCCGGAAAAGAAACATCTTACTTTCAAAGCGTGTTTTATAGAGCAATCAGATAAGAAGATGATCAGCCCAGCCCAAAAAGTACGTCGGGCCAGCGGGAAACTGCCCGGTCTGCTAGATGGCGAGTCCGCCCCTGCCCAAAACAAGAAGAAAAAAAAACTGCAACTGCGTTAATTTTTTTTAACATGTTAATTATTTCAAATTAATTGCATGCGTTAACGCACTAATTTTGACAGCACTAATATATATATATATATATATATATATATATATATATATATATATATATATATATATATATATATATCACACATATAGTTTCCCTCACACAAATTATGTAAATTAACAGTAATCAATCTATCAATCAATCAATCAAAAAATCAATCAATCAATCTTTAAACAACATATTAAAACTTAAACAACCAGATGTTTTCAACCCAGACTCTGATTTCTGGAGACATTAAAACATGTCCCAGGAGTAAATTTTTTTTTTTTTTATCAATTTTTGTTTTCGGGAATCCGCCAGAGACCACTGTATACACTTTTTGAGATCTCAAAACTTTTCTCACGAGTGCTATTCATGCCTGCTGTTCTCACAGAAAATCCCACAGAGGCCGATGGCGACTGACTGACTGACCAACCGATCAATGACTCCCACCCTCCCCCTTCTCTAAACCCAACCAATAGTGTTTTAAAAAGCACAGATTCACCAGCCCACCACTTCTCCAAACCCAAATGAGATGTTTTAAAAAGCAATCCAGAAAAAGAAGAGCCTTCTGATTTTTACCACGTTTTCAGATTTTACCACACACCCTGTTATTTACACATTTAGTTTATTTTTTTAGCTTTTGTTTTTGTCTTACTTGCTTTCTGGAACCATTCTTCACAGGACTTGAACCTCACTGTCACAGTAACTCCATTCTGTGTCTCAAATCCGCCGACGTACATGTCGAGCTACTGGACAAACTGGTAACAGCTGGAAAGTCATCCGTATGGAGGTAAGTGGTCAGCCGTTAAGCGAGAGTAGGAATGGTGCCATACCACCATAGTTTTCGTTTTAAGGATAAAATGCAGCCATACGTTCTTCTGACTACATAATCCACAATCTCCAGAAGTGTATATAGGGCAATGTTTTGGATAATTGTGTTAACTGCATGCTTGACTTTACATTTAGTCATTTAGCCAATGCTTTTGTCCAAAGTGACTTACAATTGAGGAGACAATGCTTTAATGATTCAACAAAAATGGCAATAGAAACAAGAAGTGCTAACTTTACAAAGAAACAGTTAGTTCTCAGAGACTTAAGTGCTAAAAAGGGGGAGAGCTATATTTTAATAAAAATTTTTTTAATGTCAAGTCAAGTTGAGCTTTTTTGCCATTCCATTATATATGTGGATATAAAGTAGAAGGAAATGTCATGTCTCACAGCTATAAGAAAAAAAAAAAGCAAAAACAAGCAATTTTCTAATGTTAAAATTTACAAGTAAAGTGAATGTTGCATATAGAACACAGGTGTCAAACTCAGTTCCAAAAGGGCCGCAGATCTGCACAGTTCAGTTCCAACCTAAACACACCTGATCAAACTAATTGAGTCTTTCAGGCTTGTTTGAAACCTACAGGTAAGTGTGTTGGAGCAGGGTTGGAACTAAACTGTGCAGGGCTTCGGCCCTCCAGGAATTGAGTTTGACACCCCTGATATAGAATGTAGAGCGTCTAACAGGTGGTTTGTCAAGCCACACACCTGTGTGAAACACACTCCAGAAATGACTTTAATCAAGACTTTAAAGGTTTTGGGCAGTGTAGGTCATTTTGGAATAAAAGAAGCATCATATTTCAGATAACAACAACAACATACACTTATATTTTGGAAAATATGGTACATTGAGGTTTCCTGACTAAATAGAATAAATTGTCTGCATTTATTTTAGCAGAGGCGATGCAAAGTGTGAGCTGTGATGTCTGTTTCACAAATTAATTAGTTAGTTTATTAAATGATTTAGTAAGCAAATCATTTAGAGTTTTTTTTTTTATTTATTTTTTTTTTTTTGAGTTTACTACTGACGTCCTATTGAAGGGCAAATGTATGTCAATTTCTTGTCACTGACATTCAGGAAAATGCCTAAAGAATTGACATGCTTTGTGATGTTTGCTCAAAACATGCTTAAAAAATCTTACAAACCACAGTGACATTTAGATTAAATGGCCCTAATAATTAGGATCTCTATTATGATAATTGGAAATGGGAACTAATCCTCTTGTGAACAAGCAGAACCGTAATTTACTAACTAAAAATAGCCCCCGGCCCCCTTTTTATTATTATTTTAGGAGTCAGTGGTTCCGTTGTCATTTCCCCCAGTCTGGAGAACTGACCTTCTCATCTTCTTGGTTTGTTCATTTCCTCTTATTTGATATTTGGCACTTTATTATTAGTTTCCTTGTTAAGTAAATGTCTGCTAGTGGCATAAAAATGAGGTCCATCGCCATCCAATAATTACACCTTTTTTTATGTCACCTCCATCTTTGCTAATACGCTCATCATGCAATTAATAACAACCATTTAAGTGAATATTACATGGCCTGCTGCTAAAAACTGCTTTTGTCTGGCTGTCTGTCCTACTGTCGTGTTCTTCTGGTAAATTAATAACTGTGGCGTAATGATCGTACCGTATCAAGAGTGAAGGGAATTCCATAGAAATAGAGACAGCTTGCTGCTACGCATTAGTGCATCGCAATTAAATGAATAATTAATAGCACTGCATTGTATTAACCCCAGAATTAATTTGTGGATGTTCAACCAGTAAAAAAATCAATGTCATCAG
The DNA here is from genome assembly GCF_052040795.2 of Danio rerio. Classification (NCBI taxonomy): domain Eukaryota; kingdom Metazoa; phylum Chordata; class Actinopteri; order Cypriniformes; family Danionidae; genus Danio; species Danio rerio. The sequence continues at coordinate 35,409,211 of NC_141025.1, read as the reverse complement.
CATAATGTGACGACTTAGAAAGAGTATAGGTGACTTTGAAAAAGTGGTGTGGTAAGGTGGATGACTGGGTTATTCATGATGTGCTTCAGAGGTCTTAAAAATAAGGATGTGCTATTTTACAAATATGCCGAGAGGGGAAAAGTGAGAGTTAATAGTAGCTACACGAAGTAGTCAATTTAAAATGAATTTATTCTAGCATTTTTTTATATTCACGTTTAAAATTTAAATTATGTGCCTGCCATGCAAACTATTTCATTATGGAATGTTTTTAAGTGTCCCAATGTTTTAATGATTTAAATTCAGTCAAAAAAGGAGGACAAATTGTAATTTTCCCTTAATAAACACCAAATCCTCAAATTTAAATTGAATGAATAATGGTAGATAGATAGATAGATAGATAGATAGATAGATAGATAGATAGATAGATAGATAGATAGATAGATAGATAGATAGATAGATAGATAGATAGATAGATAGATAGATAGATAGATAGATAGATAGATAGATAGATAGATAGATAGATAGACCATTTGAGTAAAGTGAAATCATTGTAATTCAAAAAATCATTCTGATATGATTCACGCTTCCAGTGTGGTCTTTTGCTGCTGTAGCCCATCTGCCTCAAGATTAGACATGTTGTGCATTCAGAGATGCTCTTCTGCATACCTCAGTCATAACGAGTGCTTATTTGAGTTACTGTTGCCTTTTTATTAGTTCAAACAGTCTGGCCATTCTCTTCTGACGCATCAACAAGGCATTTGTGCCCAGAGAACTGCCACTCACTGGATATTTTCTCTTTTTCGCACATTGTCTGTAAACCCTAGAGATGGTTGTGCGTGAAAATCCCAGACCAAGACCAGCCTGTCTGGCACTAATATACATGCCACATTCAAAGTCACTTAAATCACCTTTCTTCCCCATTCTGATGTTCGGTTTGAACTGCAGCAGATCATACTAACCGTGTCTACTGTACATGCCTAAATGCGTTGAGTTGCTGCCAAGTGATTGGCTGATTAGAAATGACTGCACTAATGAGCAGTTGGAAAGATGTACCTAATAAAGTTGCTGGTGAGTGTACGTTGTAAAATAATAAAATTGCTGATTTATTAATCAGGTAATTTGTTTTTGGGGGGAGAGAAAACCTGCTAAATTTTCTTAGATCTTTTTCTTGACTTTTTTTCTTGCCATTTTGGCATTTAACCTCTTTCTAAGTTTAAATTGTTTAATTTTTTTTCTTTCTCTCAGCAGTTATTTTAAAAATATGTTGTAACTTTTTTATTCTCTCTGTCTCTTTTGTTTTTTTCTTTTGTTCTGTTTATTTGTTTTCAACAATGCATGTGTTCTTTCATAAAAGTAGCCTTTCGAAACAGTCATAACTTACGCCCCCCTTGTCTTACCTCAGGACAATCATTGCGTTATTTGTTTGCTCACAGTATGTGTGCTTGCATTTGTGTTTATCTTTCTTCAGACTTCTGTAATCCTTGTTTTAGCTCTATGTCTTCCTCTTCAGGAGCTGTCAGAATTCATTCTACTCACTTCTTTCCATCTGCGCTTCTCTCTCACACACGTCTCTCTCTTTCCCTTAGGCAAGGAGCCTTGGGCAATTGTGCATTTATTCATCAGTTTGCTCCTTTGCGCCCCTTATATGTATTTCTGTGGCGCGCACACACACATACAAACACTCGCACACGCTGGTGTTCTGCTGTCAGTAGCACAGATTAATCAGTCAATCAGACAGAAAGAGAACGTTCTCTGTGATAAGAGACAGACTCAAGGAGATGGTCCATATGTCTCTCTTGACTGTCTTTATCCCCTTCTCAGGCGAACGTTTGCATCTCCACAACTCCTTGAAAGACGCATGACCTTCTTACACGCTCAATAATGCACATGCGCTCTGTGGCTGCTTTACTTTATCACTGTTATGCTTTCATATTCAGTTCATATTTTTTTATAATATCAGCTGCACCTTCCGTTGCTGTCCCATCACAATTTGCTCACAATAAACAAACAGAGGAAAAAAAGAAAGAAAGAAAGAAAGAAAGAAAGAAAGAAAGAAAGAAAGAAAGAAAGAAAGAAAGAAAGAAAGAAAGAAAGAAAGAAAGGAAGAAAGAAAGAAAGGAAGGCAGGAAGGAAGTAAGGAAGGAGGGAAGAAAAGAAGGAAGAAAGGAAGGAAGGAAGGAAGGAGGGAAGGAAGGAAGAAAGGAAGGTAGGAAGAAAGAAAGAAAGAAAGAAAGAAAGAAAGAAAGAGTCAATGAAAGAAAGAAGAAATGTGCAAATTAAATTATTGTACATTTATTAAAAAAAATTAACGCAGTGGCGCAGTGGTTAGCATGATCGCCTTACAGGAAGAAGGTCGCTGGTCTAAGCTCCAGCTGGGCCAGTTGGAATTTCTGTGGGGAGTTTGCATGTTCTCTCCGTGTTCATGTGAGTTTCCTCCAGGTGCTCCAGTTTCCCCCAGAAGTCCAAAGATATGCACTATAGGTGAATTGAATAAGCTAAATTGGCCATAGTGTGTGTGTGTGAATGAGCATGTATGGATGTTTCCCAGTGATGGGTTGCAGCTGGAAGGGCATTTGCTGCGTAAAATATATGCTGGATAAGTTGGTGGTTCATTCTGCTGTGGCGACCTCTGATTAATAAAGGGACTAAGCCGAAAAAACAAATAAATTGTCATGTTTTTAACCACATATTATTTTTATGCAAATTTTTGGAAGAAACAAAAAGCAAAACAAGTAAATGTTTCAAATCATGTAAAAATCACATCTAAACAAAATCACTACTATTTATTTCTTAAATATTTAAGGCTAAAAATATATTCCATATTTTTTGTACATCTGACCTTTGTTTTAGTTTGCCCCATTTTGAAAATTATTATTTTTATCCGTTTCCACACATATAATATTGTACAGCTTCCTATTAAAAATATGAATTTGAAAGATAGATTTGTGAGCGGTGTGTATATATGCTGAGCACTGTATAACTGACTTAATTTTTGAAAAATTGTCTAAAACTTCACACACTCAAATACATTTTCTCCATCTAGAAAGAAGTCAATTAATGTCTTGCTGTTTCAGAAAAATTTCCAAAACTTTATTTATATACATTTTTTCAAATACCATTAAATTTGTTTTAAAACTTATGTACAATTACTAGTTACATTCAATTTAATTCTATGGAAAATGATGCCAAACATGACTTAGTGTTTCAGAAACAGTTGTCTAACAACGTTTTAAAATTTTAAACAGTATTTAAACAAAATATTTTTGTTTCAAAATCAGTTGTTTACCAATATATTTTATTTTATTTACTTTAGTCTTTTTTTTTCAAACACAATAGTGTAACAATGTCGTTCTAAACAGGAGTGTCGTTCTAAACAGGAGTATCTGTACGTCTACTTGAGTAAAGGATGTACTTTTGCCATCTCTAGATTTATTTTCAGTGGTTAAATATCATCATTAGATATAATATTATTATTTATTTACAGTAGAATTATTTTAAGTTTTCAGCCACTTCAAATACATTTCAGGAAAAGTATAAGAGAGGAGGCAAAAAAAGATTAAAACACCAGTAAGTAAACAACTTCAAAACTTCACATATATTGTTGATTAAGCTATAATGGACGCACATTTATATGTAATAAATTTCCAAATGTGGATCTCTGTACTCATCCTGAAGCAAAAACAAAGAAGTCCATATACTGCACTTTCAGCACTTGCTCCTTTCTGTGCGGAAAAACAACATTAAAACATCAAGCAATGCAAAAGAGTCCTCCATCACCTAGCCTATAACATATATGCAAATTAAGCCAGCCCTCAATCCAATCACCGTTATCAAACATGCTCAATTGACAGAGGGGTTTTAAAAGCCATAATATGATTTATGGGGTGTGCGCTGCGATTAGACGACTTGTGCAGGAAGCATGCAGCGTGTCAATAAGGAATGAAAAAGCGAAGCTGTCACTGTCATCAGCTCTCCCTAAGCACTAAGCACTGTTTACCATCACTCATGTGGAGTTATGGTTTTTGTGTAGTAATGAGATTTCCGGCTAATTCCCCCCTGAGGAGCGTTAATTGTAAAATAATAAGTGGAAAGTCAATACCAGACTCACGGGGTTGTGTTGTTTGTAAGGCCACATTGTGCTTCTACTATTGTTTTTCTCGCTTATCTCAGTGTTCAGAAATAAACTTATCCATTAACAGTCAATAATGGAACTGCTTTCAGGGTCATACTCATTCATTAATTTCTTTTCGGCTTAGTCCCTTTATTAATCAGGGGTCGCCACAGCGGAATGAACCAACAACTTATCCAGCACATGTTTTATGCAGCGGTTGCCCTTCCAGCTGCAACCCATCTCTGGGAAACATTCATGCACACTCAGTCTTGACCATGTCGACATGCCTAAATGCATTGAGTTGCTGCCATTTGATTGGCTGAAATTTGTGTTAACGAGCAGTTGGACGGGTGTAACTAATAAAGTGGCCGGTGAGTGTAAAACTATTAATACTAGTTTTTTTTTTTTTTTTTAACCTCGTTTACACCTATATTTTGTGCTGTACACAGACCATTTATTTATTTATTTTAAATTGCAACTGTAAACGCAGGTGTAAGGTAAGAGGCCACATGCAAAACATTTAGTTAATAATAAAATGTACAAATTCAAGTCACACACTAATGCGCATGACTGCTTTTAGGTGTTTGCAATGATAATAATTAAATAAAATAAATAAATTTGATGCAATGTGCACAGATCTAAATGTAAAAATGTACACTTTCATTTTTACATTTGACTTTAAATCACAGTTCATGTAAGACATTGGGTTAAAATGTACATGATGCTTGTTACATTTTGAGGTTTAACTGCTATTTATGCACGCATATTCATTCCAAACTTTTATTGATTTCTGATTTGTGTCCGAGTGTAGCTTCTATGCATGTTAGACTGTAAATATTGTGTTGAGTACATTAGATTTTGCTGGTCTATAAAAGTAGATGTATTTGCATTCTCTACCTTTAGCTAGCTCCTCTTGGGATGTAGCCATACATTAATTAAGTGCATTCATGTCTGACGTTCCTTTGCAGTGGCAATGTCTGCACACTCAATGAGGGAGACCAGGCTGGAAGATTACAGCCTGAGGGCAGCCAAGACTCAGCTTTACCCACATTTTTTTCCCTCAACACACCCACAAACACTCCAAAATGTGTTTGAGAGGTTGTGTGGCATGTGCCCCTATATTACCACTGACTGAGAGGCACTATATAGTCAGCGCTCTGGCTCTCTGCATCCTAAATGAGATGTAGATTATATCATGTCCGACTGCAAGTCAGCACTGCAGTTAACCACACACATTCGCTTACACATTTTCCATATAGCCGTAAATGCATACCTGTTTCCTGATGCGTTCAAACATTTATCAAACGAGCATACAGACCACTTTTAAGGAAAATTGAATTTGTAGGTGAGATGGCAGAAAAAAAGTGCACTTTTAAATGTGCTTACAGACACACACAAACTCTCTCCTCTCCTCTCTCTCTCTTCCTCTCTCAGGTCGCTTTCTGCATTAGTTCACTAGGTTTAGGAGAGTGTGCAGATTTGAGAATGTTTTGGTCTTAGTTAGGGTAGTTTAGTTAAGATGTTCTGTAGCTTTTTAAACAATGGAAAAAGAATGGTATTCAAAAAATAAAGGATTTAAATATAGATGGGAAATTTGCCTCATATTAGTAATAATAAATTCAATATAAATAATATTATTTAGATACCTACAGATTAGAGATTTTGTGAAAACCTTTGATACCAAATTTTAATGTTATAAAGTAACACAATGTGCTTGAAGAAATTAACAGGTTTAACCCCACTGTATACATCGAGGAGCTGTAATTAAGGTTAGAGATATATTTGGAGAGTTGGGAAGAAGGCCTTGAGAATATACATGCATGCTCAATTAACATAAGACATAATTTATTTCTATTTAAAATCCTGCTTATACTTGTCTAAGGAGAAACTGCATAAGATTTTTCTTCAGGTATCTCCACTCTGTAATAGGTGTAAAACAGCAAAAAAAAACCTAACCCACTTGATATGACAGTAGACTAAATTACAAGAATTGTGAGAAAATATATTTGAATGTTTTTCTAAAGCCCTCCAAAACTATCTTGATCCATGTCCACTAATAGCTGTTCTTGGGATATTTAGTAACTTAGAGATGTTAAATAAATATGAATGACAAGCCATGTTATTTGGTATGGTAATTGCCAAAAGGGTGATTTTGAGAATGTGGAAAACTGAATCTGTACCTAAATTTGGTATGTGGGGTAGAGATATCGTAAACATGCTTGCTTTGGAGAGGTTGAGATATATCAATAATGACATTGCAGATATTTGATAAAACATGGGGACAGATATTAGAACACCTTAATGCATTGGAAGAAGTGCAAGCGTAACCAATGACCCCTGTCAGTAACATAGCAATTAAAGATTGAGTAAAATTCATATTCATTCATTATAATCTATAATGTTTTTAGTAAAGTGCCCAAACTATTATTTGATAGTAAAACTCTTGTCAGGACAATGAATTTTCCTGGCAATACAAGAACATGGTTTATTTATAATTGCTTTTATTTGTGCATTATCTGACCAGCTAAATTATATTTTGCTTTCATGTGCATTTGTCCCTCTGTGTTCTGTTGTTCTGTCAGGTTTGTGTTTTTATGTTATGTATTTTACATGTATTATTATTGTATTGTATTGTTTTGCTTTTTTTCTCTTCTATAGTTAAAGTTTTGTTGTAGCTTTATAAAATGCAATAATCACATAAATAAACGTTTACAAACAAAAGATGCTCTGGGATGATTCTTTTCATGCTTTTTTGTTTTAATAGCAGTTAGTTTTTTCTTTCTTTGAATTAAGCTTCTCTCTATGTCCTCTCCTCTGTGTAATTATTCATACACATTTGTAATTTTTTTTTACATATTGCCTTACAGCAAGAAGGTTGCTGGTTCAAGCTTCGACTGGGTCAGTTGGCATTTCTGTATGAAGTTTGGATGTTCTCCTCGTTTTTTCATGGGTTTCCTCGGGTGCTCCGGTTTCCCCCAAAAGTCCAAAGACTTGTGGTATACAGTAGGTGGAGTGGGTAAGCTAAATTGTCTATAGTGTATGAGTGCATATGGATGTTTCCCAGTAATGGATTGCAGCGGGAAGAGCATCTGCTGCGTAAAATATATGCTGGATAAATTGGCAGTTCATTCTGCTGTGACAACCCCTAATGAAAAAAGGGAATAAGCCAAAAAGAAAATTAATGAAAGAGTATACAAGTTTATGCCACTCCATTCACTGGAATTTGTGGGCAATAAATTTAGTTTTTTATTTTATATTCAGGTGACAGTGGCACAGTGGGTAGCGCTGTCACCTCACACCAAGAAGGTTGCTGGTTCGAGCCCTGGCGGGGTCATATATGTTGTGCCACAAAATTATACCCAGATCAATATATAAGGGACATAACAGATTACTCTAGTCAACCACATCCAGATATTCACCGGCATTAACCCCATAAGTGCCAAAGAAAATCAAATGCGGCATTACAATTTACAGAGTTACAAAGAGTAATACGCTACTGTATTATGCATGAAAAAGAAAGAGACCAATTGCACTCTGTTCTCATTCTTCAAGCTATACCTCTTTTCAGACAAATCAAATCTAAATAAAGTAATATACTGAACGTCTCCTGAGTAAAGCTATGCCTCCTCTCAATTGTTAAGGGCAATTCCCATGACAACTGCGTTTTTTTTTTTTTTTGGTACACAAGTCTTTAAAACTGACTAGATCTTATGATAGAACAATGTAAACTGTCAGTCACCAACACACCAAAAGTAAACTAAGTTTTAACCTAAAAACCCATTATAAAAAAATACATTACGAGACACAACAGCAACAACGGTATTTGCCAAACTATTGTAAGTTAGTACTCTGCCATAGCATTCAAAGTGAGGGATAATACAGATGGAGTGATACAAATGTGAAGCATTCAGATGAGTGTTGTTATCAATGCAGTAACATACATCTGGATAAGGCAATCAGATTCAAGTGCCAGAAATAACCATTGAGTACACGGACTACAATTTATCAAGGTATTTACTGTAGAATATATAAAAAGGCTCAAGTTGCATTGACTGGCATGACACTGCAAATATTCAAGTGTATCTCAACACCTGTGGACAGATTAAGCACTGTTGGCCATGAAACTGTTCAATGAGTTCTGTGAGAATGTGCCTATAGGCATTTTACAATTATTAGGTTTATAGAGCTGTCAAAAACCACCTACGTTTCTATAAATCATTCACCATCAGGATTTATACAGGGAGAACAACGTGTCTCGTTGACAGGCAAAGTAAATGAGCTACTCTCTAACTGCTCATTTTTCAAATGACTAAAGACTAAATCATTTCTTAATGACTGACTCACTCCACCTAGGCAACTGACCCTGACTGAGGCTCGATATTTAGCTCCTGTTAAGAAATGTAGGAGATAATGAGAACATTTCTCACAATCTCCCTGAACCTGACATTGATGGGTCAGTAACTCCCTCTGAAGTCCCTCAAGGCGAGTCTTTTCAGTCTGTGGCCATTTTCGTAATGCCCGCAGGCTATCTTTTTTTTTTTTTTGGACGGCAAGTATAGCTTCTACTTGAATGAAAGATCAAACTCTCTGTTAATGCCTTTAACAGACATTATACACCCACTAGCCACATTATTAGGTGCACCTGTTCAACAACACTCATCCAATGACAGTGAACCCACTCAATTGACCATCTCAAACACAGCACATGTTCACTTTTCACAGCTCTATCAGTCAAATCCATTCCACTTGAGAAATGTCCTAATGAAATAAAAATTCCTTCCATATTTTAGCTACAATCTTGAATTCTATGCTGCCTTTTCTTTAAATTTATCCCACCTGGCTCATTCAGAGGTTATATAAACTGAATTCTGTGTTTTTATTACTCACTCCTCACAAGGTAAACTAATCAAGTTCATATTTAAGTAAATGTTCATTATTTTATGACCCCCATAGTCACAAGTTCTCAGTTCAATAGAGCAGTGGTTCCAAGCCATGAGATATAGCAAATTACATACAGTTGAAGTCAGAATTATTAGCCCTCCTTTGAATTTTTTTCTTTTTTCAAGAGTTCACATTTAGATAATGCTTGAATATTTTAGCAGGTTTGGCATGGAGAGAACCCTGAGCTCGGAGATAAATGAGGCCAAGGCTCCCGCCTGGTCAATACGCATTAGGAGGGATAAGACATCAGGCAGTTCTTGATAACTTCCCAAGAATAGACTGCTAATTTTACGTAGTAGGGGCTTGAGACTTTAACTATTGTTGCATGTCTTTTGTGTGGGAGGAAAGCGGAGTACCCGGGGAAAACCCACTCGAACACGGGGAGAACATGCAAACTCCGCACAGAGAGAATGTCGATTGGCTCAGCTAGCGTTTGAACCAACGGCCTCCTTGATTTGGGGCGGGGGGGGTTTGGGGGGGGGGGGGGTTAGGGGTCCAAACCGAAGAAGAGGAATGAAGTTTAGGCTGGATATTTATGTTAAAATTTTAAATTATTCGATTGGCTAGTTAGTGATTAGTGATAGGGATCAGCTGTAGTCAATCCTATCACGTGCTCCTCTCAAAATTAAGCTGCGGTCACACTAGAGTTTGTGTGTGCAAAATTCTGTCGTGCTGCGCTGCGAAAGGGGGCAGGATTAAACAAGATTATTAGACATTAAAAAAAGCGAGAGATTGCTCCATGTTTTAAATTTCTGTCCAAAGAGGTCATGTTTTGATCCTCGTTTGGTCTCACGCAGTCAAATGATGCGATTTTGCAGGTCAGAGTTCACCAAGCTTGAACTTTCCACTGCAGCAACCTGTGAAACTTGACGCATGACCTTGCGTGTCCGGTCTGACGCATTCGCGTGCATGTGAATGGAATTCTATGGGATGAAAAGCCCAGTGTGACCGCAGCTTTTCTTTGTGAAACTTGGGAAATTTCCCAAGTTATGTCTAACAGAGCAAGGAAATTTTCACAGTGTGTCTGATAGTATTTTTACTTTGTGGAGAAAGTCTTATTTGTTTTATTTCGGCTAGAACAAAAGAAGTTTTACATTTTTAAGCCATTTTAAGGTCAAAATTATCAGCCACTTTAAACTATTTTTTTCCGATTGTTTACAGAACAAATCTTTATTATACAATTACTTGCCTAATTACCCTAATCAGCCTAGTTAACCTAAATAACTTAGTTAAGGTTTTAAATGTCACTTTAAGCTGTATAGAAGTGTCTTGAAAAATATCTAGTAACATATTATTTACTGGCATCATGGCAAAAATAAAATAAATCATTAGAAATCATTCTAATCCAATCGTTATTAGAAATGAGTTATTAAAACTATTATGTTTAGAAATGTGTTGAAAAAAATATTCTCTCCGTTAAACATAAGTTTTGGAAAAAATAAACAGGGGGCTAATAATAATTGTATGTATATATATATATAGAAATTTAAAAGTGGGGTGGGGTGGGGCAGAGGTGTGTGTGAGTGGGGCCCTGAGTTGACCAACCAACATTTTTGGTTATCTAAAATCTGTCCATCCTTTCTAATGTTATTATTTTTAATAAGAATATAATTATCCTGACAAAATATAGCTAAATCATTGTCTACTGGGGTTTTTAAGACGTTTTAAATAAATTTTATGTTTAAATATGGGTGTCTCCTGGACAAAAAAAAAAAAGAAAAAAAAAAACTTTAAAAAAGGTCTGAATATCTGAACTGTTGTTTAATCATTTTAAATCTCCTCAGCCAAAGTCTATCATTAAAGTGGTTCAGTATTACCATCCACAGAACTGTCTGCAGCAGCAGTGCTCCCAAAGAGTGGTCTCTTTGAGAGATTATCAACGCAGCCACCATGTGTTCATTGCATTTGGTCATCGTCATCAGAGGTTTAAGAAAATTATTACATATAAAAAAAAGGTATTTGACTAAAAAAAATTGACGCAAGTTTATTAGGATGTGCCAATTTTGTGGCTCTTTGATTGGATGGAAAGGATGATTTTTTCACAAATGTTTGATGCACTATTCCAGTTTTGCACATAAATCTAATTTTTATCTTTGGATGGAATCATTGCTAATGGCAGACTATTTATTTATGGTTGGACAAATCACTATCAGTGGCACTTACTGGCACACTTTCTCTGAAGCTCATTATCCTCCCCTCCCACACATAACAACTACTTATCAGGCACTCAGATCAAAACATCAGTATGATTTATTTATCAGAGTTGTGCTCTGCAGCTAATCCGAGTTCACTTCTTCAGGTCAACATCTGATCAACATTCAGGTGTAGTTTTTCCCCTTTAACACTCAGCAGCTCTTTCAAGAAGCCTCTGATTCACAGGTCTCTCTTCCCAGCCACCCCTTGAAACAGAATTACAGTCTTTATGGCTGTGCACACAGCTCACATTTATGCTGAGGCTGTTCGTAACTTGCTTTTTCCACACTTCGGAAGGTACTGTTCATGGGCTTTAAATAGCTAATCTTATTTAACATGCATAATCATTTTACTTAACCAAGTTTGGTGGGGGGTTTATGTTACACTCTTGGAAGAAATTGTTCAATATAGATGCCTAATGAACCTGTTTTTCTATGAGTGTAGGCTGTCATGCCTCTGAGATTCT